>NC_056726.1:1348387355-1348677355 GCF_019279795.1 Protopterus annectens | reverse complement strand
CCTAGATGTATGCACGTTTATGTGCACCCTTCTACGGGAATATAGTCTGTGTGGAGGGCATATTGTAGTATGTATTTAACTGTGTCAGGAAGGTGTATGTGCTGAGTCATGCTATTGGCAATCTGTGATGTCACAGCCCATTGATTCTGTGAGACAGGCCTGGATGAAGGTAAGACAGTGGTTATTGCCTGTCTTGATCTGGCCTAGGGTTTGTACACAATCCCCATGCAGTTATCATTGAGAAACTCACCCAGGTGTGGATTAACCTTTACATCACTAGATGGGTAACCAATTGGCTCACCGACAGAACATATACTGTGAACGTTGGTGAATCAACCTGTTCCAATAGAGCTTTCACCACTGCCATACTCCAGACATCTGTGCTTGGCCCTTTACTATTTGAAATCTATTTCTTGACAGTTTAGGCTAAAGTGTACGGCCTTTGGATTCCTGTGTTTTCTGATTCTTAACATATTAGGTGCAATCATTGAGTCCACCAATGATGATAATGGTACAGGAAGGGCTGACACAAACAAATGATTGGTGACAAAGCCACACAGTCTACAAACAAATGCAAAAATGTGTCATTATTACATCCTTCTGCAAAGTGGAATTCCATGCTAATTACAAAATTGACAACACTCTCACTATGCTGAAACCCAGTGATGCAAGACCTGGGAACACACTTAGATAACAACCTGAACTTTGAGCACCAAGTGTCCACAGTGATATGGAAAGGCTATGTTGCACACATCATAAGTCATGCCATCGTATTCAGATCTGAGGATTATATAACAGCACTGTATTCCAATAGAGTATAATGTTGCCTTTTGCATGTACCTCACCAGACACATGCAGCAAATGCAGAGACCACAGGCATTTTTAAACAAGAAAATACAGGGCCTACAAACCATGCCATGATGTATGCGGAAAGACTGATAGCCATGTCACTGAAATTTGTATTGTATTGGATGAGGTGACTGCTGCCTGAACTCCAGGCCAGACTCTGACCCTGCTGTTGTAGGAATATGCACATCCACAAATCAGATATAGATGATAACATCAGCAGTGGCTGGTGAAGACAATATGGTAATAGCAGTGTCCCACATGCTGGTGTAAAAACTCTCTCTAATGTCATGTAAGTGCACAAACTTGCACAACCCATGTGGCTGCAGTGTGAACAGAACTCCTATGTATCTAAGTTCACAGAACTATGGAACTCTGTATTTAAGGCAAGCACCATAGCTCAAGTCTGCCTTGGAGTGTCTCAGACAGCACTTTATAGCTGATGACATCAGCAGTGTCTGATGAGCAGAAAATGGTAATAGCAGTGTCTTACACTCTAATATAAAAGGCTGTCTCTCTAATGTCAAGCAAGTACACACACACACACACACACACACACACACACACACACACACACACACACACACACACACACACACACACACATACATCAGTTGAATGTAGTAAGAACTGACCCCTTCCTATCTATGTGCACAGACTACAGAACCCTGTATTTAAAGCAAGTGCTACAGCTCAAATCTGATGTGCAGTGTGTCAGACAACACTTTATAAATGATGACATCAGCAGTGTCTGGTGAAGAGAATATGGTAGTGCCCCACATGCTGATTGTAACAGGCTCTCTCTAATGTCAAGCAAGTACGTGTGCACAGTTGGGAGAGTGGTCTAATGGTTAACGTGTTTGCCTTATAAACACAAGTTACAAGGTTTGAGTCTCACAAGGGATAATTGGCTAGGCTTAAAATGGCTCACAAGGGCAGTTAGCCTAGTACTAATCTATGAACCTATGAACACACACACACATACACACACACACACACACACACACACACACACACACACACACACACACACACTTGACTGCAGTGAGAACAGACCACCCCCTACCTATCAAAGTACACAGACTACAGAGCTCAGTACTTTATTTAAGCTTCATGTCAAAGTCTGACTTTTACAAGGCTGCAGGACAACTTATAGTGGATGACATCAGCAGTGGATGTTGGAGAAAAGATGTTGGGAGGCCTGTATGAAATGATTGTGTACGCATTTTCAACTGTGAAGATATTCTAGTTCTGCATATTACCAGATTGATGCCCATTGCATATCACACATTTGTAGTGGAGTTGATATATTTTGAGAAATTACTGAGAGACCAGGGTTGCAGTGCATGGGGGAGTTAAGACATGGCTGTACTGTAAATATGTGACATATTGTTAGACAGGACCTTCAGTTTGTATGTTTCCTCATGTAGATTCATGGCATGAAGAGCAAATGGACTATAAACAGCACTAATACATGCTAATATTGACTTTGCATAATATAGCGGTGACCAGTGGATTTATGCGACTATTGGCAAAGTGTTTGCACATGTGAGATACACATTTCCATTACTTTCCCTTTTTGTGTGTAGTTAAGCAGTGTACAAAAGCAGGGCTCATTGTTAAAATTCTGAGAGTTAGTACTGAGTGTATGAAACATACCAGCTGCTTAGCTGACTCTGTGGCAGCAGTTGTAAATGCATTGACAATTTTCTTTTTGAGCCCAGATGATACTGGCTTCAAATCCAGGTGTATCTAATACTTTTAAATAAACAGCAATAATGCAATGACGTTATTGGTTATAATACATTTAGCATATGTTACTGTGTGCTGACTTAGCACAGCAGGGTTAAGTGGCATTGCATGGAGTTAGCTGCAGCACTGTAGAGCCGCTTAACATGGCTTGGCATTGGTGTGTGATATCAAACTCTGTGCAAACACAGAGGCCAGAAAGTGAAGGGATCCATTACTCTTTCTGGTACTTATGTGTGTAGTGTGTGATTTCATTTTTTGACCAGATTATAGGTGTTAAAATGGGGTAGATAGGGAAGTGATGAAAGGGGGAAGAACAAAGGGAAAACAATACAAGAATGTGCAGGAGGGTGGTAGGAAAGAACCATAGCTATTCATTTCTTCAACAGTATAAAGTGAAAATATGTGCAGAATATTAGCTGAATTTGGACTGTCACCTCCCAGAAAGAGGGGTGACAACAACATAATCATGATATATAGCCAACTGGACCAAATCAAGCATGTCAAGAAGAAATGTGGGTGAAACTGAGAGCTATGTATGGGATGATATTTTTTGTCGGACAGGTGCCCATTTTTTTTAATTCAGTAAGAGAGGAATGCTGGATATGGGATGTTGGTATTTCTGGGTCAGGTGAGTTGCATAGGTGAGGAACAAATGGAAACAAACAAGACAAACAAAACATAGGGATGGTGAGGGACACAAAAGGTTGGGGGACACCATGATTGGGGTGAGGGGGGGACAACCTAGGCTCATGCCCATAAGACATGGAGACAGTGAGAATCTAGTCTTCACCCACAGGACTATCATCACTGTCACCTTACTCTGCTGGCAGCTGCATTGCTTGACATCTTCTCCTCCTATGTACTGAGTAGCCTCTCCATCCAGCATAGGTGTACACCAATGGTGCAATGCACAGCCATCAGCATAGGTATACACCAGTGGTGCAATGCAAAGCCTTCAGTGCCAACCCTGGCATCTCCTGGTGGGTGATGAAATCCCCACCTTCACCATAGTCCTGGAGGGCACCACAGCACCAGCTCCTGGGAGAGTACTGTCTGAGGTTGCAGGTAGTGTAGGGGAAGCAGAGGCAGTGCTGCCAGTTTGGGTTCCAGATGTGCTGGGCATCGGTGCTGGAGCTGGTAGAGTGGGGCCAGGCTGATCCATTGGGGCTGACCTACCTTGCTATGCTGTGAAGCAGTTAGTGATTTGTTACAGATGGATGACTTGGAGACATTTTGATGACACATAACAGAAAAAAAAGAGATAAGGGTTGAGGTGAGAGAAAATAAAGAGATAAAATTAGTACCATCATATGTGACATACAATATATTAATGCACGTATACAACTATTTTATCTGATGTATTACATTTAAGTATTTGTCCTAACAACTGCACGCTATAACTACAGACTGCTGAAAGTAATCCTTGAAATGTGCATATATTGCACATATGTTTGGTCCAGTTATACAGATAACAGTTAACAGCAGGACATTTATGCTGCTTGTATAGAGTTTAATTTTATGTAATATTATTAAAGAAGTGCAGCATTGCATAGTTGTTATTCATGGTATTTGAACCCATGGCCTCTGACTACAGTCTTATTCTTGATTCCTAAAGTTTGTTTGTGCTACAGACTAATGCATGCATACTTGCTTTTACAGTTAGGATATGCATGCTCAATTTGCTATAGCTGTATAGAAAACTCAAAAATGTATCTTTAACTTTTAAAGCCACAATAACACTTATCTTGCGCTACATACGTACCACTTGCTTCCCTCGGTCTCTCCATTTGATTAGCATGAGCATGGTAATTAAACTGTATTTTGGCATTAGCTGTGGAAAGAACAGAAAAGAACAGAAGAGCATTATGCATACCTGTCTGGCCTATATTTAGCTTTCTATGTATTAAAAATACTGTTTTATTAACAAATTTACACAGCTGTGGGATGTAACCTGTTTGAAACTCAGTCAATAATGGTAGAACTTTGAAAGGTTTGTTAGGGCCCTATGACCATTAGCCTAGTAACTTCCTATGATCCAATGATCCTGTGTGAATGGAGTAGGTGGTCACAGCAACACATATGATGAGGTGCACCATAGGGCCACTGACATGATCTCATCTGCATGAAGGAGAACAGCTGCAGGGGCCCGTGATCAGATGGGTACCTGGGGGGACCTGCTACAGAGCCACCACTAACATCAGATGCTACAGAGCACCACTAACAGCAAATGAAGAGTTCCTATCCACCATCAGGGAATTATACAGCTCCCAGGAAAGTGCAGAACAGCATGCTGTTGACATTGGTGCTACTGTTTCAGGGACAACCATTATGTCCCAGGAGAAGCTTCCAGGTAGGCGTATTGTTAAATATTTATTTATTTATTTATTTGACATTTCCATACCGGGATAGTCCAACTGGGTCAATGGAACCCGTTTGCAGTGGAGGCCTGGGGAGAAAAGCTCCAAATAGAGACATACAAAATAGAAACATAGGACACATGCATTACACATTCATAGGTGTTTCAAATTCCAGTGACACAGAATAAGTTGATATCACATCAGTTAAAATAACAATGCAGTATATATTACAGTTGTATAGTAAAGAAGAATGGGTGTCCCAAAAATCTTATGACAGGGAATAGTCAATTATCGCATCACTTTAAATAACAAGTTTTATAGTTGAATATAAGTTTTTTGTTGTTGTTGTTAGCAGAGCAAGGGGAAAGTCTAAGAGAAGGGAACAGGGGAGATAAGCTTTTTAAGAAGAGTAGTTTTAGTTAGTATTGATTAAGATGAGTTCTTCACATCGAGTAGTAGAGGATTAAGCAGTTAAGGGAGCATAAAATATATAGTACAAGTGACATTAGCCTGGAGCAGTGCAGGTGCACAGCCATGCATTGTTTAGATATTGTTTTAACAAAGTTTTGAGGAATGCCAGGCTGGGAGTTGATCTAGTAGCTAGGGGGAGAGAATGCCATACTTTTGCAACAGAGTCAGTGTAGAGACATTGTCCTGTTTTTTCATGGGTTTGAAGATGTTTAGAAGTTTTTTGTCCTCAGTCCTTAGGGTTATGTTTGGTTGGTAGAGTTTGACTAAGTTGCTCAGAGCTGGGCAGCCAGGCGGTTTATTGATTTATGTTGTGCACAGTTAATAGTTCGATATAGTGGAGTTGGTTGGGGAGTTCAAGCCAGTTAAGGTCTTGTGGTGATTTACAGTGCTGTGTATGGTATTTAGAGTTAGTGGCAAACTTTGGCACTTTATTGTAACACTGTTCCATTTGGATCTAATAGAGAGCTATAAGTTGGTAAGAATAGTGGTACCATATAGTAGGGAAGGGAGCAGGAAGGTTTTAGCCAGGGTGACTTTAGTTGAAGAGCTTAGGAAGTGTTTGTTTCTATACAGCAGTCCTAATTTCTGGTGAATTTTCTTAATATTTTGCTGGACATGAAAGTCAAATTTCAGTTGATTATCAATGACCCCAAGCAGGTCGGTGTGCTGGACTATTTCAATAATTGTATTGTCTGTCAAATGTATCTTGAATTGATCTATGTCAAAAGTGGGATTTTTTTGGGTGGAAGAGAAGACTTTTTTTTTTTTTTTTTTTTTTAGGATTAAGGAGTAGTTAAGCATTAGTAAACCCAATCTTGACTGTAGTAAAATTATTTTTAGTGTTGGAGAGTAGTGTGGGAAGTGTGTGTGAGGTGCAAACAATAGTGGAATCATCTACATATTGTATGACAGTTGCAGGGGGTGAGGAAGTATGTAGTATGTAGGCTGCTTGTAAATATGTTAAACAGTAGGTGGCCTAGGATGGAGCCTTACCGGACTCCTGTAGAGTTATGAAAAAAGGAGGAGAGTTTATTTAAAATGTTTACGGCTTGTTTCCAATCATGTAGGTAACTATGAAATCACTGTACCATGGAATGGAAAAGCCTAAGTTGGAGAGTGTGTCCAGAAGTAAGGGGTAAGAAACAATCTCAAAAGCTTTACAGAGGTCAAGAAATGCTGCAGATACATAGTTTCCTGCTTCTCTAGCCCTGTTCTTGGTGTCAGTAAAGGATATTAAGGCTGCGGATATGCAATGGTCTGGAGAGAAGCCATGTTGAGTTGGTGTAAATAGATTGTTTTGCAGTACTTATTACATTAGCTGTTGGTGGATACATCTTTCTAGAATTTTGGAAATGGGAGATAGAATAGATATGGGATGGAAATTAGCAAGCTTTGTGGAATTTTCTCCTTTGTGGATGGGGGTGATATGAGACATTTTCCATATGCTAGGAAGTAGTGATTCTGATTTAGATCTACTTACTAAGATACCAATTGGGTATGCAATAGAGTCAGTGGCTAATTTAAGGTATTGGGGTGGGAGATTATCTGCCGAGGTGCGGCAGGGTTTTAGTTTTTGCAATAGCCTTATAATAATGAAATGTAAAAATGGTTGCATTATCAGTATCACGTTTATGAATGTTCTCTTGGACAGAATCGGAGCTAGATGAAGAGATATTATTGGTGGCGGGAATGGAGGTGGGGGTAGGGTCTGGTATTAGAGGTGTTTAACAGTAGGTTCGGTATAGATTTTATGAAGTGCTTGTTTAAGTATTCAGCTACTTGGGATGGAGGGGGATCTCCTGTTGGGCAATGTTTTTTGTTTGTACCTGGGTTAAGTAAGGTTGATGTAGAAGACCAGAATTTTTGCAGGTTGATTTTATGTTTCAATTGAATGTGGGAGTGGTATGATTGCCTATTTTTGTTCACTAACTTTTTCATGTTGTTGCAGAGTTGTCTGAAATGAACAAGATTTTCCTCACTTTTATTTTGCTTCCAGGCAACCCAGACTATGTCTCTTTGTTTCATAAGGTTTATGCATACTTTGGTTAGCCATGGAGCAGTGTTCTATTTAATTCTTTTAGTATGTACAGGGACTAGAGTTTCAAGTATTAGTAGAAAGGTGATATTGAAATATTGCACTGCTTCAATGAGAAGAAGTTTTACGGGTGGCCAATTTATTTTTTAAGTAGAACATTGAATTTGTCTTTACGTAAATTAGTTAGGTTTCAGACAAATTGTCGACTGTGTTTTTGTGTTGATGTGTGTTGGCTCAAATGGCAATTGTGGGTAGATGGTCACTAAGGGAATTGTGGAGGAAAAATTGGTTGGGTATGATACTAGGAGCCAGTCTAGTATAGATTGGTGAGTAAAGTCTTTACTGTACCTAGTGGGGGTTTTGATGAGTTGTGAAAAACCATAGAGTTTGATACTATACTATTTGAAGCTAAGTCAGATGTGATAGTTTGCTAGTCTATGTTTACATCTCCTAGGATGACAGTTTAATGTTTGATTGTTTGGGAGGTACATGACAGTATATCTTCAAGAACAGGCATATTTTGTCCTGGGGGATGTATACTACTACAATGCAGATTTGCCTGGTTTTGTTAAGGTTTAGGAAGGATATGAGCAGGTCAGCATGAGAAAAAGTATGATGTTATGCAGGGCTATATCCTACCACATCCCAGGCTTTTTTGATGGTTTTGAGGAAGGAGAGGATAGTGGTTGTAGTACTGTGACCAGGTCTAAAACCATGTTGTGTGGGGGTAAGTAGGTGGTTGAATGTGAGGTACGGTAGAAGTTGAAGGTGGATACGCTTTTATAGAGCTTTTGAGATAGGGGATAAGATAGCGATTGGCCAAAATTGGGAATGCTGTTATAATCCCCTTTGTGAAGGGGAATGATATAGACTTTTTTCAGAGTAGGGGTACATAGTTTTCTTGGATTGAGCAGTTTATTGAAATGAAGATGGGGAAGGTGATGGCATCAGCAGCAATTCTGAGGAAGTAGGAAGGAAGGTCATCAGGGACATTTGGGCATGGTTTCAATTTCCAAAGGAGTTTTTTATGGTGGAGATAGGAATGGGTTTGATAGTGAAGGAAGGGAGTTGGGAGGTGGTAGTTTTAGGAGAGGGAGAGATAGGAGGAGGTGGAAGTGAAGCTTTGTTGGGGAAGGAAGTAGTTAGTTTGGCTACAAAATCAATAAAGGAGTTAAATTGGGTGGCTAAGGAGAGGTCTGGGACATTTGGGTCAGGGCAGGGGTTGTCTCTTTTCCCAGGATTGAGAAGGGTGGAGATGCAATTCCAGAATTTTTTGGAGTTTGTCTTGTGGTTATTTTGAAGGGTGGAGAAGTAGGATTTTATGGTTGGATGCAACAAGTTTTTTTTACTTTGTTATGTAGTAGCTTATATTCAGTCAGGGTGGTATGGGTTTTATTTTTCTGATAATGTTTCCAGGCTTTGCCATGGAGATACATAATGGTTGTAGTTTCTTTGCTTAACCATGGGACAGTTTTACTTTTAATTCTTTTGGTTCTGGAAGGGGCAAGGATGTTTAACAGGTCTAAGAATGTAGTATTAAAGCAGGCTACTGCATTATCTAGGGAGAGGGTTTTTAGAGGACTCACATTTGTGTGTTTTAGAGAGCTGGAGAAGGTTTCAGGGTTGATGTTTTTGGGACAGTGGGAGGAGATATAAGTGTGGGATAGTTGTAAGGAGGAGGGAAGGCAACGAGTGAAAGAGGGAAGATGATCGCTACGAGTGTCAGGTAGAATACTGTTGTCAGAGATGTACTGGGGGTGGGAAACAAGAATCCAGTCAAGAATACTACCAGAGGAGAAGTGTTTTGAGGGCCTGGTAGTACAGTTTATTAGTTGTGAGAAGTTGTATAAGTTTATGTTGTGTGGAGAAGTAGGAAATTGAATATCGGTCCAGTTAACATTGACATCATCGAGGATTATGGTCTTGTTGGTAATGTTAGAGGAGAACCAGGAGAGGATATCCTCAAGAATGGAGATATTGTCTCCTGGGGGAATGTAAAGAGCAGCTATATATATGTGTTTGTTATTATTCATCTGGAGGAGGGCCAGGGTTAGTTTGTCATTGGTGAATTGGGGTGTGGGTTTGGTGAAGGGAGTAAATGTAAGGGAGGAGGAGTAGAGAAGAGCTACTCCACCACCTTTTTTGTGGGTTCTGTCATGTCTAATTGTATTGTAGTTGGGGGAGTCATTTCAGGATCTTTTATGTGTGGCTTTAGCCAGGTTTCAGTAATGGATAGGATATATGGGTGGTTATGTTGGAGCCAGGCATGAAAGTTTGGAATCTTGTTACACAAGCTTCGAGCATTCAAAGTAGTGAAAAGGAGGGATTTGCAGGATGAGGGGGAGAGGGAAGGGATAGGCTTGAATGAAGAGAGGGAGAGGGACCAGGGTTTGGGTAAATGTCACCAGAGAGAAGGTTGGTAATAAGTTGATGAATGGGAAAAGAGGAGTTTAGAGTGCTTAGTGTTCTGTTTGAGAGTTGGGGATTGTGTTATAGTAGTATTGTTAGGGATTGAGGATGAGAGGCAGTGAACACGAATGTGTTTATAAGGGAATAGGAGGTTGCTATTGAAGAAATAGAGATGAGGGGATATAATGGTTGTGGGGTGTTTAACATATGTGGGGTATGTAGAAGTTATATGAAAGGAGGGTGAGTGATTAGAATTTGGAGGACTGGGGAGAAGGTGAAGGTAGGTTAGGAAGAGAAGAAGAAGAAGAAGAAGAAGAAGGAGTATTGGGGAAATTGTCGTAGAGTGGAGAGTAGAGTGGCTATAGGATTAGTTAAGCTAGTTCTAAAGTGGAAGATAGCTAAGGGGAGTGGGGGGATTGTGTGGGTGGGGTTGATGAGCTTGTGATTGGACCTTTTGGGTGTGGGAGTGGTGCTATGGCTAAAAGTGTGGACGATGAAAAATGATTGGTATTGAGGGAAGATAAATTCTTGTATGCTAAAGTATTGGTGTTCTATAATGTCACATATTCAAAGTTAGAAGTTATGTATACAATGTTTGGGGTGTTTACTGGGGATGTTTCTATTGGGAAGTCACCTTTGTGTATGCGCAAATGTATTGTACATAGCTAGTAATTTTTAATGGGAGGAGTTAGTTGTAATTACTATAGTAGACTGGGCGGTTTGAACTGCAATGGGTGTGGTTTGGTCAAGTTTAAATTATAGGTATTTGGGGGTGGGTGGGATATGGGGGCAGGGAAGGTAGTGGAGTGAGTCCAAGCATAGTGAGAGTGAAAGGAGTTGGATGAGCCAAGATTCAAGCAAAGGCAAGTATGTGTTTAAGAAAAACAATCAGAATTGACTAAGAACTGCTGTGAAGCTGTAAGTCATTTCTTAACCATTTATCAGGTGGAAAACAATATAACCTTGTATCTGTAGGCTACTGTGCTCTCAATTAAATTAACACAGTATTTGATCAGTTATGGATACTATTTTCTAACAGAAGGGAATAAAAGAGAAATGCAAGATGAGTGTGTGTGTGTGTGGGGGGGGGGGTGGCTGCTTACAAGCCAAACAGAGTTCTCTCCAGGGTATAATAAATATTAGCTCAAACAGGTAGACACATACACAAAGTTAACTTTAGCCATTTGTGTTTGCAGACAGTTCAGACTGCGCTTTTCATATAACAATGTATCCACCAGTCGGGTTAAAGATAAAGGTGTTATTGCAGCTGATTACTTAGAGTGGTGTTAGGTCTAGAAAAGAAGAGTTCAGAGAGGAGTAAGCACTTTTGAAATGGTAAAGATACATTATAGACTACAAAACAAACTGCAAATAGCTACTACATACAAGAAAATATGTCTTGAATCAACTAGTATATGCAGATATTGAAGTCCAAGTGTGTGCTGAATGAGTGCTTCTCGAACCAAAAAATAAATCCAACAAACGGAAGTAAGCACTCTGTTTCATTTCTAATATTACCTCCCCTGAGAATTTCCTGCACCATATCTATAACTTGAAACCTAAATACATGCTCTAGAGAAGTGTCTGGTACATGTTTAGCTAATGCATTCGTTAGAAATGAAACAGAGTGCTTAGAAAGCAAATGGATTATTAGATTAGGAGCAGATACAGGGTCAGGACTAAATGATAAAGTACCATTGAAACCAATGTTGAAAGCACGCTCTCTTTTTAAATAAAAAGGGAATTTTAACAAACTCCCTTTTAACCCCTCCCCCACCTTTTATACACATTCACTCATTTTTATACATGTTTGCTATTAGTATTGTATATAGGTTCATAGGTTGGTATAAGGCTATCAGCCCTAGGGCCTATATAAGCCTAGCCATAACAATTCCCTGGCTATTTATTCCCAGAATATTTGCTTCCCTGGTCCCCTGTCTAGCAGGGTGACTGACGTGATCCCCAGGATGAATTTTCTATCTCCCATCCAATCATCAAGGTTCCTTTTGAAGAGGGCCAAAGAGGCACACAGCTTGACATGTATGGGCAGTCTATTCCAGAGTAAGGGGAGTCTCTAGGTCAGGAACCTATCCCTCCAGCATGTTTTGTTCATTGTGATGATCAGGTTTAGATCCTTGAAGCATGTAGCTCTGAGGGGTTGGGATTTCTTTAAGTGTAGCATGTCTAACAGCACTGGGTTTGACATGGCCTTGTATGTTAAGCAGAGATCACCTCTGAGTCAGGCGATATGCGACAGAGTATAGCTGGAGTTTTTTTAGACGGTCAGTATAGGGCATCTGCTTTAGGCCTGTGATTCTTTTAGTGAGGTATTTCTGTGGCCTTTCCAGTTGTTGCAGATGTGTTGTGAGGTACATACCAAATGGGGCGTTGTACTCTATAATGGGTCTAATGAGGGATGAGTACAGTGGGACAATGACTTCCTTTTTTCTGGATGAAAAGCCCTTAGTGATGAGGTGTGCCATACAGAAGGATTTCCTGACTGTTGTGGCTATGTGGTTATCGAAAGTGAGACCACTGTCCACCTGTGTCCCTAAGTCCCTTATCACACTTTCAGTGTTTAGTGTACTGCTACGTATGTGGTAATTCATGGGTACTTGGTTTTTCCCAAAGGGGATAACTATACATTTCTTGGCATTGAGCTTGAGCCCATGGCTCTGGCAACAAGCATCTGTTTCTGTAAGGCCCTTTTGTAGAATATCCGCATAATTTGGGGATTCAGTAATGGCTCCCAGTTTGCAGTCATCTGCGAACTTTGTTAACCAGAGTCCCTTAGTGCTGGCCTGACTTCAGAGAAGAAGATGCCAAGCAAGAGCGGTCCCAGGACTGAAACCTGAGGTACTCCGCTTGTCACTTGTCTGGAGCTGGATTTTGAATCAGCTACTTTTACAGTGTGGGTTCTGTTAGTAAGCCAGTTGGCAACCCATCGAGTGACGTAGGGATTAATACACAGCTTAGTAAGTTTATCTATGATTCCAGAGTGGGGGATGGTGTTGAAGGCCTTGGCGAGGTCCAGATAGGCTGTGTGGACTGCCTTACCCTCATCCACGGTTCTGGAGACTGATTTGAAGAAGTCAATCAGGTTGAGGAGACAAGATCGGCCCTTTATGAAACCAAACTGGGTGGGGTTCTCTTTAAGAGTTATATTAGGACGTCATGTGATTTTTTCACTTTGTTATTTAATGGGCATTGAATTAGATTTTATGCATCTGATGAAGCAGTTGTAATACTGCGAAAGCTCTTATGCCTTTGCCTGTTTCCTGAATAAACTGTTGCTGGTTTTATGATAGCCTGATCTTGCTTCATCTTACTTCTGCTTGTTGGATATGCAGGTACTGAGTCAATTGGATTACACATTAGTGAGAAGGGACCTCAGCTAACAGGTATGCAGTCACAGATAAAAATATAGTGAGCGGCAGTCTGCCCTGGGTCTCTAATGTGATTCTATGCACCACTTACACCATAATTATATAGATATAATTAGACACCAGTATGAGCTGTCTACGCACAACACATATACAGGAATAGTATCAGTTAACAAGGTGCAACTATACAAATAGCTAACTAAAATTATAATATTTTACCATATTACTATTAGTTAAGGTGCAGCTATGCAAATAGCTAACTAAAATTGTTATTTTCCTTTCAAAAAGCTTATAGGAGTCTTTACTAATGAACAGTTAAAATTTGATACCCACCTACTAACCAATATAAAGAAAACCCACCAGAAACTAGGCATGCTCTGCAGCCATAACCACTATATCACTCCCACTACTAAACTTGTACTGTCTAACACCTTCCTCATTCCTTCTCTCCTATATGGTGCCTCACTTCTTACCAACCTTCAGTCTTCTCTAAAAACAAAGCTATCCTTCTGTTATAACAAAATTTCTAAGTTTGCTACCGGCTGTAAAGCCTCCTCCCACCACTGCAATGCCCAACACAAACTAAATTGGCTCGAACTTTCCAACCATCTTACCTACATTCAACTTACTCATGCCCATAAATTTATCTTTAATCCCTCCATCTGCCCCTCCCTTGCCTCCTCCTTCAAAATGCACCTACCCAACAGACTTCTAAGATCCAATAACCAGAATTTGCTTGAACTGCACAAGCTTGCTTGTCCTCCAGGCAAATACCTACTATCCTTTTCCCTAGCTCACCTCTGGAACTCCCTGCCACCTCTTATTTGTACTACTGACAACCACTCTACCTTTACGACCCTGCTTCATTTCGATCTCAAAACCCTCAGGGAATGCTCCTGATCTCATCCCACATGACTCGCCTGCTTTTCCCCATTTCTCACACTCCTTTACTTCTCTCTTCTCTTCATCATACGGAGCTTCTCTGACTACGACCATCTTCATTTTTCTCATTTACTTCTACTCTTGCTCTACTTTTTTTCTTATTGTCCCCCCCTTCTTACATTCAACAATTAACACTTCTTATCCCCCATCCTACTTTAACTCTGCTAAGATTTCATGTAAAACTGTAATGCCAACCCTGTGTTATTTCACATTGTAACAAATCTAACAGGAATATGCACCAATGGATTTTTCTTATTTTAATTGACGTGTGTGTGTGTGTGTGTGTGTGTGTGTGTGTGTGTGTGTGTGTGTGTGTGTGTGTGTGTGTGTGTGTGTGTGTATGTGTGTGTAATTTTACCTTTTGCTTTTTTGACTGTATTTTCACTGCAATCATGGATTTTTTGTCATGTTGTGTAATACCATCATTCTTCAATAGTATTACATAAATGTAAATGCATTGTCTTCATATTATATTTTTGTTCATGGAGCTTTTCTCCCTGGGACTCCATTGAAAATGGACTCTTCTTCGCCCAGTGGACTATCCCGGTAAACAAACTGTAAAATAAAATAAAATACAATAAAAAACAGTTAGTGTACGAGACTAAAGCACATGCTATAATATGTACAGCAGCATAGACATGGAGCTGTAAGTCTTAAACAGCAGTTATTCTGAATGTAACAGTACAAATGCTTAATGACACATTAACAAAAACTACATTATACTCTGCTAAAAATACAGTGTTCAAGGAAGCACAGTGTCTCACACAGCTTCTAGGCTACACAAACCACATAAACTCATGCTTTGTAACAGTTCTTCAGAACTGTGTTAATTTCTGTCTTATTCATGTGAATATACTATCTATATATATGTGCAAAGAGAGCAGTTAAAGCATTGCAGATAAGTCTAAGTTTGCAATAGTGGTATGACTATATTCTCAATTTAAAAAACTATTCTGGTGACCAGAAAAGTTTCAACTTGTATAATAAAATATCGACAGCAATACTTTAGTTCTGTTTAACAGTAAATTGGTTTGGTGGGGGGATTATAGCTTGCTACAGTTAACAACACATTCTAATTGATTGCACATTGGCTTAGGTTGGACTTGTTGAAAGTATAGTTGATGGACATATAAAGTGCAAAAAAGTTTTAAATGTCTGTATTGCTATTAATTGTGATGGTGCTGTCCTTAACTTTTGCTTAATTTCTGCCAGGATCATCGTCCGTGGGAAGCAGAGCATCAATTGCACATGGTAAGCTAAATATATTCTTTGTCAATGGTGATGAGCAGTTCAAAGAAATATATAAATTTTATCCATATGTGTGATGTGGGTTTCAGGACTGTTGTGTGTATTGCTGTACTGTCTGTAGTAGTGGCACCACTGTTACTTTGTTTGCAAACATTTGGCTATAGTACTGTAGCTATTATTTTTTTTCCCTGTATTTGTTGATTATTATCACAGGTGATACTGACAGGGACTCATACTACCTAGTGTCAGAGTATAAGCAGTCTCTGATGATGATGGTGGCCAAACAGAGGCACAGTCAGGGGGGTACAGAAGTTGAATCTGACACTGAGGTTGATATTCAGTCAACCTCAGTAATTCCATTGGACATAGCCATTAGGCCTATGCCAACCCATTCCAGTGAGCCCTCAGATATTGGACAGGTGGAGGGTGAGACATTCAGTCAGGGAAGTATGGTTACTGTGGCTTCAGTCCTGTTGACTCTGGCCGTAGCCAAAGTGTGGATGAGGTGCCATGCAGGAGGGCTGTTAGGGGTGCTCGGTGGAGGCCTGCTGTCTATCCTCCACCTGATCTAGGTCTATCTTCCTGTGCCATTGGATGTATGTTTAGGGCCATTATGGAGGCACAGGCACTTCTGCATAGGTCCTCCAGAGAAATACTTAGGGTTGTAAATGTGGCACAGGCTGACATGCATGACTGCTTCCACCATATTGTCGATTCAATGGATTGGATGAATGACATGTTGGAATGGGCAGTGTCTGTGATGAAATGTCTGCTGGGATGGGATGGCATCCTTATGGATGTAGGTCAGCCACATCATTTGTTGTTAGCCGACGTGGCTTTGCATGATCATGCTCCTATAGTGGCACTCCTTCTACTGCTCCATTAGTGGTTGAGGTGCTCACACCTGGAAGTGGCAGGCCATGGATTCATGGTCCTGGGCATCCTCATGAGGGGACCTTGTTCAGCAGATGTCAGTCATGTTTAGGTAGCAGCAGTGCATCTGACCATGGGTGTGGATGTGCCAGTGCAACTCCTGGCAGATCCAGTTCTCATGTTCGGATACAACAGCGATGAACTGCCACCTCTATCATGCATGGCTCACACCTGTCCGACATTGCAAGACATAGAGCTAGCACAGAGCTTGACTGTGTTCATGCAGGCACTCACACACCAATTTAACCTAGAGGACCCATACAGACACACACAACAGTTACATGGTTCAGACATGAAGCTTAAAGCTCATTTTGTCTCACTGGCCATTTATTACTTTATCCGAATGTTTGCCTGCTTCTCTTTCTTACTCACACATACAGTCACTGACCTTGTGTGTCAGCCTAAGCATCCTGCCCCCATCTAAACAAACGCACACACACACACACACACACACACACACACACACACACACACACACACACACACACACACACACACACACACACACACACACACACACACACACACACACACACACACACACACACACACACACACACACACACACACACACACACACACACACACACACACACACACACACACACACACCACCCTTACTAGTTCATAGGTTCATAGGTTGGTACTAGGCTATCTGCCGGAAGGCATTTATAAGCCTAGCCAGAATGTGTTGGCTTTCGTAGCCCCCTTAGATTAGTTCCCTGTGCCTCTGTCCAGCAGAGCCATTGAAGTGATCCCCGAGGCAAACTTTCTGTTTCCCATCCACTCGTCAAGGTTTCTTTTGAAGAGTGTTAGTGAGGAGCTCTGCCTAATGTAAATTGGGATCTTGTTCAAAAACATAGGAAGTCTCTGGGACAGGAATCTATCCCTCCAGCACATCCTATTTATTGTTGTGGTGAGGTTTAGCTCCCTAGAGCATGTGGCTCGAGGGAATAAGGTTTTCTTTAGGTGGAGCAAGTCCATCAATTCTGGGTTGGACATGGCCTTGTATGTCAGGCAGAGATCACCTCTGAGTAGGCGGTCTGCAACTGAGTACAACTGGAGTTACTTCAGTCGAGCTGCATAGGGCATCTGTTTGAGGCCAGTGATCCTCTTGGTGAGGTACTTCTATGGTCTTTCCAACTGTTGCAGGTGTCTTGTAAGGTACATCCTAAATGGGGCATTGTACTCTATGATGGGTCTGATGAGTGATGAGTAGAGGGGCACAATGACCTCTTTTGATCTTTTTGACCTTTTGTGATTAGGTGGGCCACGTAGAAGGATTTTCTAGCCACTTTGGCAATGTGATTATCAAAGGTGAGATTACTATCTACTTGGGTCCCCAGATCCCTTATTACGTCTTCGTATTTAGGGGACTACCACCTATGTGGTAGTTTGTGGGTACTTTGTTTTTTCCAAAGGGGATGACTATGCACTTTTTGGCATTTAGCTTGAGGCCATGATTTTGACACCAGGTATCCATCTCAGTGAGACCCTTTTGGAGGATGTCTGTGTCAGCTGGAGAGTCAATTATAGCCCCTAGTTTGCAGTCGTCTGTGAAATTGGCCAGCCATAGTCCTCCTGTGCTTGCATGTACCTCTGAGAAGTATATGCCGAACAGGAGGGGTCCTAGGACTGAGCCCTGGAGAATGCCACTTGTAACAGGTTTAGAGTTGGACCTAGCTCTCGCAACTCTCACCATGTGGGTTCTGTACATGAGCAAGTTGGCAACCCATCTTGTGATGTAGGGGTTTATGTTCAGGCTGGTGAGCTTGTCTATAATACCAGAATGGGGAATGGTGTCGAAGGCCTTAGCGAGATCTAGGTAGGCTGTGTGTACCACCTTTCCCTCGTCTATAGCCTTGGTAACTATCTCAAAGAAGTCCACCAGGTTTAGGAGGCATGATCTGCCCTTAACAAAGCCAAACTGGGTAGGGTCCAGTGTTTGGAGGTTCCCAATATCTCTGTTAACGAGTTCCATGATGATGCGCTCCATAGCCTTGCAGACCAAACTAGTCAGGCTTATAGGGCGATAGTTCCTGGGGTCTGTTGCGGCTCCACCTTTGTGGAGCGGAATAACCATTGCTGTGCTCCACTCTATGGGTATGTAACCTGTGGAGAGGATGAGTTTGAACAGTGTGTTTAGGTGAGGGGTTAGTTCATCTTTGTAGGATTCAGCCTGGGACACCGTCTGGTCCCATTGATGCTGTGTTTTTAGCTTTGGAAAGGGCTACATTCTTCTGGTATGGTTATGGGCCCTTTTGGGGGTGAGGGGGTGTGAAGTTTGCACTGAACCTGTCTGCCCGGATGTTGGCATCTGTCAGTTCAGTGTATTTTGTGCCATTCTGCACTAACTCCGAGCAGATATGAGCATTGCCACTTAGATTCTTGACATAGCTAAAGAATGTCTTGTGGTTATCTTTGGAGTCCTTGGCAATTTTTCTTTCAAAGCTCGCCTTGGATGATTTTATGAGGGATCGTAGTTTCTTGCTGATACTGATCACAGATGTCTTCCCTTCTTGGGATTTTACTCTTTTCTGTACTAGTTTCCTCCTTCTATTCTATAGCTTGTTTATGGCAGGAGTCCACCAGACTGGTTTCCTTTTCTTGGAGGAGTGAGTCTTGGTTTTGCTTGGGATGGCACGATCCATGCATTCTTGTAGCTGCCCATAGAATGCATTAGTAAAGGATTTTGCCGCTTGGACAGTGTTATCCCTCAGCATGGGGGCTTTGAAACTTTCCACCTCGGTCTTAAGTAATGTGAAGTTTGCTTTTGAAAAGTTTTTCACAGTGGTTTTCTTGTCCGGGGGTGGGAACGGAATATGGATATCCAAAGTGATTTGTTTATGGTCAGATCTAACCAGCGAGGGGTTGACCTCTGGTGTGGAACACCGGTTGCCCATGTTGGTGATGACCAGGTCCAATATGTTGTCACCTCTGGTGAGAGTGTTGACCAGTTGAACCAGGGCGTTTGAGTTTTTAAATTCTAGGAAAAGTTGTGCAAGGGAGTTAGTACTTGAGTAATTCTCCCAGTTAATGTTTGGGTAATTGAAATCACCCAATATTAGGGTGTTTGGTAGGACCTTTATGTTTCCCAGTGTTTCCAGAAACGTGGAATGGGGGTACTGGGACATGGTGGGTGATCTGTAGCAAGCTACAATTTGAACTGCAGTTTTGCCCATTGTTAGTTGCACGTGGATGATCTCTGAAGCATCGTGCTGTGCCACTAACCTGGAAGTGTGGGTATCCTTGATGAATATGGATACGCCCCCGCCTTTTGTATTTCGGATTGGGTTCTGTGGCCAAAATGTATGGTATGAGTTGTAGCCTGGTAGTGGTGGGGTGCTCTCTGGAGCCTTAAACCAGGTTTCTGTTACTGCACATATTTCGATTTTCTCCATAATGAGGAGTGCCTCGAGTGCGTGCATTTTGAGGTTTAGACTCCTGGCATTGAGTAGCATTGCCCTCAGATTTTTGTTACTTGTGCTATTTACGGCAGTGGGTTTGCCTTTTGAGCCTTGCCTAAAAAAGGCACTATGGGGGTGGCAAGAGCCTTGGCCAGTATTCGAAAGCCTAAGGGTGACAGGTGCAAGCCATCTCTAGCAAAGCAGCGTGGCTTGTTGAACATGTCATCCCAGGTGGGCAGACACTGGATCCCCTTTGAATGATACCAGAAGCTTAGCCAATTGTTGAAATCGAGAATTTTTTCTTTATACCGTGGTATCATTCTTGGTGAGGGCAAGATGCTACTCAGGGTCAGGGTCATACCAGTCTGGGCTATGTGATCAGAGAGCTCTTCCAAGTCTCTCTTCATGTAGTCCAGGGAGGTATGGCTCAGGTTATTCACACCAACATGGACAATGACAGAGTCATATTTGTACTTGTTCTGGAGTGACCTGAGTGCTTGTGTTATGTGGCGGATCCTGGCACCCGACAGGCAGCTAACAGTAACCTTCTCCTTATTCAGCCTAGTGAGTGGGACGTCGGTGTGCCTGACTATAGAGTCACCTATTACTAGTATGTTGGGTATGTTATTTTGCCTTAATGGCTGTGATTGCATGGCACACTGGTTTTGTGAAGTATGTGTTTCATGTTTTGTGTTGGGGAGGTGGAGGTTGCTTGGATGTTGCTTGGAGGTCTCTGTTGGTTTTGCAGATTTTTATTTAGAGCCTCTGAGTATGTTTTCATGTATTTATGTGTGTTTTTTGCCAGTGCTGGTTTAATGGGTCTATGTAAGACTGGTGGTGTGATGCAAGTATTTCCCTTCTCCTCTTGACTGTCTGATCCAGTCTTTGGTAGAGAGAGCTTAGCCTGTAGTTTGGCTGTATAACTGCATCTCTCGCATGTATTAGTGTTTGGTGGTAGGAGGAGGGGGTTGTCTGTGTACATGAAGCAGTTGTAACATTGCCTCAAAATGCCCAGATTCACCAGTTGGACTGGAGAGTACACCTGAAACTGCCCTTTGGACATGCCTGGATAGGTACAGTGAACTATTTTACTGGATGCCTGGTAAGGTCGATAAGAGAGCCTTGTCCTTCTGTACAGTACAGGAGGGTCTAATGTTAGGGTTTATAAGTGCTTGCTATACGTTTTGAGCAAGTGCTGGGCTGAGAAATGAATGGCTTGAGTGCTTAAGTTGAAAGTTTGTCTAGTTCCAAGGGAAAAATTGAAGAGGAGACTTTCTGGAGCCGGGAATAGTTTTACCCTAGCTAACCGCTGCTGCCCGGCACGCAAAACCGGGCAAATACGGTATTTATAGCAGGGAAAAGAAAGAGATAGAAATTAGCCCAAAATGCCAAAAAACTACTAATTTCTGGGCTGAAACCACTCCTCCAGGGACAAATAGGCTGCTCAAAGCTCCTCTCTCTCACAGTCGAACAGAGAAACTTCCTTCTATCCAAGTAAGGTATGGGCAAACACAGAGATTTGTAACACAGCCCTGAATTCAGCACTAACCTGAAAACTGGACAATACTAGCTTAGAAAGGTGGGAAGCAAGTATATATATATATATATATATATATATATATATGTATATACATATATATATATATATATATATATATATATATATATATATACATATATATATATTTTCAGAAAATAAAGCAGATACACTCAGAAAAAAACAGTTTAAAAGCAAAGAAAAGGATACTTATTGTTATATATCACAGATCGGAGTTGTAGTCAATGCCCCCAGTAATAAAGTAGGAAGAAACACAAATATAGTAAAAGCAGATGAATAAAGTGCAATTATATATATATATATATATATATATATATATATATATATATATATATATATATATATATATATATATATATATATAAAACAATAGAAAACGAACAAACTGACTTAAACAAGTTACCCAATTAACCAGAAAAAAGCTCAAAACTGAGCCCTGTTCCAGCAGTCTTCAATCAGACAAGTTCTAACTGCACATCCCTGCTTACTAGGGTGCAGGGGAACCTTCTCCAAAAAAAGATGGCCTGGATCAGTGCTCAAGTTATACAAACAAAGCTAGATTCAGCAGGCCTGAATCTGGTCTATGCCACAGCAACAAGGCGCACCAATTTCAGAAAGAAACAGTTCAAATAAGCAGTCACAATAAGCCTGTGACCAGAAATTCCCAGCTCAGAAGGGCAGAATCCAGTCTCTCCTCCCACAAGAGTGCAGACCACAAACCTTCTTAATGTAGAATAACTGGCCTGAAGCCCAAGTGCTTAAGCTAGAACTAATGCACTTTTAGAATAAGCAGACACCGGGCCTTCAATCAGCAATTCCCAGCTTAGAAGAATGTAAGCTACCTGTCCTGCCATAACAGTGCAGACCACAAACCTTCTTAATGTAAAACAGCCTAAGTGCTTAAACCAAAATATTTAGAATAACAGTTACAATTTAATCAGGCTACGACTAAACAGTAATAAATGCAGCAGAATAAATAAAACTGAGTACTTTTAAGAAAAGTAAAATAAAGTAGGAAGAAACACAAATACAGTAAAAGCAAATGAATAAAGTGCAAAAAAAAATTTTTTAAGTACAAGAAGAGAGGAAGGAAGAACCTAAGTGGACTTGCCTTCTCAAATCTTCTCTCTGTATTAAGTAGAGTGAACACTAGACTCAGAATATGATCTAATTGTACTCGGTTAAGTTTGCAAATGAGATGGACCCAGGAGGAGTGTTCTAATACAGACTTACAGGAGGGGCTGGCAATTCCAGAGCCACCAACACTAATACCAACACAGGAACAGGGAGGGAGAGTGGGGAACTAACTGCAGAGAGACACACAGCACGCTGTTCAGAAACACACAATTAGGAAACAGAAAAAATGAAAATACAGTACTTTTAAAACTGCAAGTTTGTACTTAACAGAAGACTAAAATTCACTACTGCAAGTTTCACTTAGCTTCAGCTTGTAATGCAGATGTTTGTAGCCAAGCAAGTCTCTCAGGAGTTGATCATAAAATGTAAATAAATAAAATAATAGTGATGTAAATAAATAAAATAATAGTGATGATAACTCTGCCATATTCCTGTTTTCTAGCTTTTGGATTCAGAGATACATGACATTTGTGTCTGATGCTCAGGGTGCATAGCTGACTTAGTGCTTATTATATTGGAATTTTTATGTTGATTTGGTAATTGTACCTTTGACATATTTTGGTCTTAGAAAGACAGTTGATAGACTCACACATTTTTTGCATTAGTATTGTTAATGATCTTGTTAAGGTTGTGAAGTCTGAAACTGAAATATGTCTCATTACTTTCTAACTTCTCACTTTAATGATTTTCCAGTACAAAAGTATGGTGCTAAACTAATGACATTCAGTGACCATCAGTATTTTTGAGAGGTATGACGGTGTGAATCTTTGATGCCTGAGGCCTACTATTTGATAATGGTCACATGTTAAAGTCATTTCTGCAGTGGTATGACTTTATTTTCAATTTAAAAACTATTCTGGTGACCTGAAACAGTTTTACAACAGCATGCTGCACTGAACTGTATTAAGTTCAATATCTCAGCACAGAAGCTAGGGCACAAATGCAATACAGATAGCTAGTTCACTGGTAATATTCTTTAAATATTTTCATTATAAAAGTTATTCCAGTTACTGGGACACAGTTAAAGCATTGCAGATGAGTCTGCTTGCAACAGTGGTATGAATTTATTCTCAATTTAAAAACTATTCCAATGATCAGAAACAGCTTCAACTTGTACAGTAAAATTTTGACAGCAATATGTTAGTTCTGTTTAACAACAAATTGGTTTGTGGGGGTGGGTTGTAGATTGCTACAGTTAACAACACATTCTAATTGATTACACATTGGCTTAGGTTGGACTTATCATCCAAGTTCTTGTTTGCTCAACTTTGGCCTAAGCATATTAAATATATTAAAAAAGTCCAACAACTTGATAATATCTCACCTATTTTCAACATGTTTACACTATATGAATATGTAAAAAAATGGATAATACTGCCAAAAAAGTCACTAAAAACAAAACTATATGAATATGTACTTGGATCATCTGTAATGAACATTTGCTATGTCTTTTTCCACATTAGAGTTTGTAGAAGCTAATAATCCCAAATGTCAGTCACATACTGATAATGTTAAAATCAGAAGTGTAGCTAGGGTGGGGCAATGGGGGCAGCCACCCAGGATGTAAGGTGTCAGGAGGTGTAATTGGCAGATGCCAATCGATTCCATAGTGCAGTACTGGCATTTATTTCCATAGGTTCATAGGTGTTTACTAGGCTAATGACCTCAAGAGCCTTTTTAAGATTAGCCATGCATCCCAAATCTCTGACAAGTTCTGATACCCTTGATAAGTGTAAGCAGGGGTTTGAGAGGTGAACTATTTACAGGTTACCTGTGTCCATTAGAGACATAAGTGCCAAACCAAGGATGAATTTCGGGTTTTCCATCCAACTGTGCTAGTTACACTTGAATTGGGTTAGGGAGTAACTCTACTTCATATGGATAAATTCAGATATTGCCTTTGATGTCTGGACAAAAGCACTTGCTTCACTGCTTCACATATGACATAAGTTATAGAATAGAAGTATGTGAAGAGAGCCATACTGGGAATTGAATCTTTTTATCTCCTCCACTTTCAGGGAGTATCAGATCAGGGAGTGACGATGAGTGCTAGGTGAGTGAGCTATGGCTCTGGTTAATATATACCATATAGGTACTTTTTAAAAGTGATATATTTTGCATTGTTACTGTGCATTAGTAAGGCTTATATTCTTTTGATGTTTTTTTCTTTATACTTACTGTGATAATGTGAGGTATTGCCAGCTATGTCAGGAGAAGTAGGGCAGTGGATGTGTAACATATTCCAGCATAGCTACTTGTATTAAAAATGTACCAACAGTGGGTCCTGCTGGACAGAAAAGAAATACACCTGTATGTCAGACTGTATTGTAACTGTTGAAATGAATATATTGTAACAGAGGATGCTGGGCGAGAAGTGGTTAATCTCAATCCAGCTAACTTTGAAAAATAGTCTAAAATTAAATTACCTGGTTTAGGGCATAAAGATGGCATCTTACAGTTCTGATTGCAGCCAGAGACAAAATGTCTGTGAAAACCAGGACTAGGAATCCTACTGTATTGTTCTTAGGGGTGAACTAATTGCTACCCTGGAAGGGTGGAAATTTTTGAAATGATTTTATACATTCCAGATGCGGTAACAGATCTTACTAAAGCTCTGTGTGTGTATTTTAACACATATGTGCTAGATTTTGGTTCATTTTCTAGTAAAGGGGGTAGTATGAGAAACAGAAGTCAGGTGACCAGATAGATGTATGTGATGTCATTCTGTAATCCAGCACTGAAATTATGTTTTAATGTTAGATGAGACAGAAGCCTCAGAACAGTCTATTTTTGAAACTTGACAAAGTAGGACCACTCACCTACATCATCTTACCTTGCTCTAGTAAGTGAACTAGGGAACAGTAATTCTTTAATCAGTCAGGAAAATGTAGTGAGATTAGTTAAGAATTGTTTTTCTGTATTTGTATAAATCTCTCCATCTGTCTTATTTTTAATAGCTCCTGTGATTGAAACTCCGGTGTTTATTGTAAATAGCTATTTAGTATTCTCATGTTTTCTTATTATGTATTATTAAAGATATTTAAATGTTTTATTGTGGCTGGTCTTTTAGAGAATATTTTAACCTTTGGAGGTACTTGTTTTTATTTGGTTGCACTATGGCTGCTCCTGATAGACTTGCTGCATTGGTTAAACATTACCATTTGTATTAGTAACAATTTTACTCAGTATAATTGGGTACCTTTGCAGGAGCCTTAGAGTAGCTGGCTTTGGAGTGTTTTGGTGGCAGTATCTATCATACAGTCTGGGCAGAGGGGGCATAACTGGTAAATGTGGGCCAGCCTTTGCAGTAAGTGAGTGTGTGTGTGTGTGTGTGTGTGTGTGTGTGTGTGTGTGTGTGTGTGTGTGTGTGTGTGAAAATCAAAACTCAAAGAGTGTGTGCGTCAGCTACTTAGAGCAGGGGCACAGAGCACTGGTTTTACAGAGATGGTGGTAGAGGACTTGGCTTAGAACACTTGACTGAGGAATCAACTCTACAGCTGTGTCAATGAGAAGTCTTATGTGGGGCCTGGAGAGAGACAGGGACACCCAGCCCCAGGACTGAGTGAGCTCCCTGTGTGCTCTTAAGGGAAATTGTGCTTGGTGCAGACAGCTGCATCTGAAAACACTGGGTACACCTATCTTTGTTCCAACTGAACATTCTTTACCGGTGTCAGTTGTGAGGATTGAGACTCCTTGCTTACTGGCCTAGAGAAGGGACATCACACTTACAACAACATTCACATTCTGATGTCTATTAGTAATAATTATATTCTGCTGCTTGTTGCATTTTAATACTTGTAACAATGTTTATATTCTGATGTCTGCTTTTTCATAGTAGTTGCCTAACTGTCTGATATCATGGCTGAAATGGGCCTTCAGATCAGTTCATTTACTCAGTTAACAAGAGAAAATAAATAATATAATAGTAAGAAAGGAACTACAACATGAAGGAGGCAGCAGATTGTAAAATAAATATGGCTAATATGATCAGCAGGAAGTAGATTCAAAATGAGAATAAAGAATTTATGTTTGCATTATTATGCTGTCATTAAACGGTATCCATGTCTTTCAGAGGCTACTGTTTTAATGTGGTTCTCCAGAAGGTTAGCTATTGGATGAAATACTGAGTCAGCCCATAGTTGATGGGAGTTTTTAGTGACTGAGCTACATCGTGGCTAGCTTTGAAGGGGAAGCATAGACTGTATTCTGCATATTATCATAGGTAAAGTGAAGTGGAGAATCGTGTCATGTATTATGGATGAAGACTTTGTTTTGCTATGATTATCTGAACTTCTGACAAATATGTGTGTCTACTTCTTTAAAGGAAAGGTTAGATTTTCAACTTTGATGCGTGTTTACTTTTAGTGCAGATCTGAATATGCTTTATATAAACAAACCCAAGATATTTAGCAGTGTACCCCCTGTTCAGACCTCTCTACTAAACAGGAATGTTTAAACATACAGATTTAATTCTACAGCTTATTTTCATCATGTTCAGCTCTGGTTTAGTGAACTGCCTGTATTATTCCAAAATCCAGTGCTTGTGAGCAGAATCATTGTTATCGTTATATGCTTAAAATATCTAGGACACTTTGCTGGTACCTTAATTTTGTAACTTTCTCTTTCAGGCTTGACATTGACTGTTTGAATGTAGAACTTTCTGCCAAGATGTGCAGCAACATGAGCTTAACAACAGAGCCATCAGCCACGGTAGTAGGAGTCTCTGGGGCTGCTGCAGTAGCAATTCCATCTATGCCAGCTGGTGCTGAGGTGAATAAATCTTTAAATGAGGACATCTCAGTCACCACAAGTCGCAGGTTAGTAAAAGTGACATTAGGGTCTCCCGCTGTCTCATCACAATTAGCTTTTAGCTGAGCATTAGCTTTTAAAATAAGATTTTACTTCAGACAACATTATGGATGGTATTTCTATCAGCGTGGTTCATGTATCTGGAGTATAAATATTAAGAGAGCAAGGACTATATCATCTTTTTAGGATATAGACAATATTGTATTATTCTGAAGTTGGAATGTATATTTTTGAGAAATTTTAAGTAAACTTTCTAATGAAACTACCAGTTGAACATTTATGTGCTTTCTTTGCAAATGGCTGTTATTACAGGCATTTCTTTACTATTTTTTGTAATAATGAGCACCAGAGATCACCAAATGATGTAACATCCACTTAGGTTCTTAGGTGATTATTAGGCTAATGACACCAGAGGACCTTTTAAGCTTAGCCTTGTTTCCCAAATGTATTTGACAAGATTTGGCATTCTAGAGTTATTTTAAGGAGTATGTGTAGGCGTGGGAATGGGTGGTCAAGCATTTATAGGCTGGCTCTGTCTATCTGAGACTTTGCACAGTTTTCAAGCATGAGTACACTGGAAGAAGAGCCTCATTTTTAAAGAGTGAAAACAGTGAGATTTAACTAACTAACTAAATAAATTAATTATTAATGTAAAACTTACATTGGCAGACCTAAAATTAAACCTGTAACCCTAACAGCAGCATGTAACAGTTAGTCATATATAGGGATGGGGGACAGGGTACACTGGCCCCTACATCTCCTGGACTCTCTCCTAACAATTTTCACTCATAGTCCATAGCAAGAGAGAGAGAGAGACTAATTAATCTGAAGGTCAGTCAGATGCAGACCTAGATCTGTTTAAGGTGTGGTGTCTGAACATTATTGCCAGTACATATCCCAAAAAAAGCAATACTAACTATATCCTCTTTGGCAAGGTAATCTGTTTCTAATTTGCCTTTTTGTGTTTGCCTGCTTATGAAAAATACAATTCTCTGAGCAGGTTTTGATAAAACAAAATTTTGCAATTCTGTTTTAGTTGTTACATTCGGAAAACTATTGCCTTGTCTTCATACATGTATGCAAAAACCAAATGGTGAAAGTCAGCAATGGTTCATAAGGCAAGCTTGTCTGTGAAATGTTAACAATCGACACCCATCTGTGTGATCACTAAAGTGCAGATTCCTGGATTTTCTACAGAAGGATGAATTGCTGCTGCACTGAGGATTTCCCCCTTTCCCAGTGCAGGTCAATTTTGGAGTTTGGTATGTGTAAGTAACTAGGTGTGGGACATAACTCTTAACTGTCCCTGATTTTGCAGATTGCCCCTTATTTTGCTTTATACTTTTTGCTCTGTACCTTTTTGACTTTCTAAATCACTGAGGATCACAGTCAACCAGTAATGCCAGCCATTAGAGTTTCATACCACTTAGTGTTCACAAAATGCATGATAATACAACTGCTGTTCTACTAATGTTTCCAGTAAATACTAATATTTAAAAATGTCCTTGATTTTTGCCTTTGTCTCCCATTATTTTTCACTGTATCCCTAATTTTTGACTCCTACAAAGATGCTGTTTTTTGTGTTTTACTTCTTTTAGAATTATGTTTTGTACATTTGTGATAACAATGTATTTACAAGTGCCTTCATTTATGATCGCACTTTTATGAAGTTATTACAAATTATTTGGTGTTAGTGTCTTATTAGGGAACCAATAATTTGTACTTAACCTCTTCCTTGGAGATCACTGTCCTTAGTGGTCTCCTTTACTCTGAAACATATCAACCTTACTGGTGTTTCAGGGCATTTATCTTTATATCTGTTGGATCTTACTAAATCAGTGAGGCTTATGACAATGACAAAAAAGTAGTATATATACCTCACTTACTGTTAAATATCTTTTTCACCTTTAAGAAAAAAAATCACTTCTTGGACCACAAGAATATATGGATAAACATCTACAAGGATGACTAAAGAAGGGAGAACATTATTGGACCTATTGCTGTAAAACTTGTTGACTATATTGTGCATGTGCAAGCAGATATGTGAATAAGGAGAAACCATACACTGCAGAACTCTGCCTCTTTGGAAAGCCAGTATAATAATGGAAACAAGTTAATTACCTTTCTATAAGAAAACTAAGAAACTCTGTCCCTAAAACTTCAGGCATCAATCATCTGTGACATATATGCCAATGTTGACTCTTTCAACCATCATTTTACGTATCATCTCCAAGCTGGCTTCCTTTATCTGCAGTGAATATTGCCTTTTTTCCTGCCCAATCACTGGCCTTCAATTCCACCTCTGTTATACTTCCACACACTGCAGTTCTTTTAATAAAAACAAAATATACTCTTACAGTTATACTCTGTCAACAAAATAGCAAAATTCCCAACCAAAGACAATGGAAGATGACAGGAACATTCACAGTAAGCACTTTTATTGAAACTTGACTTCATCAGACCATATGTCACAAGATACTGTATTTGTCTCTAGTCTCAAGTACCTTAACACTTTCCATATTTTGCTTTCATCCATTATGTCCTCATGGTCTTCTAGACCCTTCAACATCTAAATCCTGGTTCATTGTATGTGTCCCCTAAAGCAAGAGTTACACTGGTAATAATAACTTTTGTCTGCACTGGAATATGTACTTCTTTGTCATTGTGCATTCATTCTGCAAACAAATGACACATCAGTTCTTTAATTATCTCCTATCATGTTTTGTCTTGTCTCCAGGGCAAAATGTTCATACATCGGTATCTAACTACTCAACGGAATCCCTGTATTTTCTGACTTACCTTGTTTCAGAGAAGCAGCTGATGAAGGGAACAAGGATACATTACAAGTTGTTTGAGATTATGTTGCTGATAACTACTGCACTATTTATTTCAGTGTATAGGTTTCAGATTTTATAAGTTTGCTTTTTTACTGAATACATTTTTATTGATTTTCAGAAACCTAAACATATATACAGTATGTGTATCAAAGAAATATTTACATAGTCAAAGCTTAAAGTGGAGAAACAATTCCAAAACATTACAAAACCAACTATTTACATAGGATGCCTGTACTTGAAAAACTTTTGTTTTCTTGAATGTATATTTGAATAAGGTTATAATTTATTACAGTCTTCTGTTTCCAGCACTTGATTTACTTTCTGCCAGGCAATGCTTAAGGAAGTAGGTCATTCTGTTCTTTACTTGATTGTTTCCAATTTCAACTGTGAAACTGATAAAACCATGTTCTTGAAATATTTAAAATTGGGAGGAGTTGCAGCTTTCCAGTTCTGTGTAATATTTTTCCTTGCAATAGCAAGGAGAGTCCACAAAATTACATATTTTTGCCTCGGAAGACAAGACGGCACAGGTGTATTCAACAAAACTAGAGATTTTGTAAGTTGGAAATTATCAGTGAACAGTGCCTGTAACAATTAATACTTTCATAATATTGTTTAAGTAAATGGCATCCATAGAACATGTGTTGCCAATTGGCTATTGATTGTGATTTACACCTCCAACATCTATTTTCTTTATTATATATTAGTTCTAATTTCTGTGGTGTTAAGTATGTTCTATGTATAAATTGCCATGTGAAAAATTGCCAATATACTGATAAAAATGTTAGTTATGGAGATGTTTGAATTAGTTTTTTTATCTTTATCATCTGGCATTTTACCATTAACTGTTTCATAGTCTTTCCATATATTTGGTTTATTATAAACTCTTGTTTCTTTAACTAATTTGTATAATACTGATAAAATTATTTCCCCATTTGTGGGAAATTCCATCAGCATTATTAACTGCTTTATGAACTTAAGAACCTTTTCCCTAACAGACTTCTGCATTATAGCCTGTTAGTTTAAAACTGTTTGTCTTAATCCCTGCAGTGTTAATCACATGTTATTTTCAAGGTTGTACTCACTAATAATTTGTTCTATAATTAGTACTTTATTAGTGTTTATCAACTGACACCAGTAAATTAGACCATTTTTTCTCAGTGTTTTAACTGCTACCGAGTCTTGAGTTATAATATTATTTTGTGCATATGCTTTTGGGAATATGAAAAAGACTGTGCTTTTATATCCATATTTTTGTTTACAAAGTGTATAAAAGACTTTAGGATATTGATAATGTATTTAGAATTTATATTTTTGTGTTTCCCTGTAGCCATATATGCCTTCAATAACCAAAGTAAGATATTTGGTACTATTTTCATATGTTTATTTATTGTATCATGAGTGTTTTTTAACCAGATCTTTTCATGTAGTAGTTTCCATTTGGAAGTATATTCTTTGTTTAATCATAGAGAAACTGTTTTAAAAGCTGATGATCATATATATCCTTCTAAATCTGGTAAGCCTATTCCACCTTCTTCTCATTTGTCAAAATTAAGTCTTAGGGCAACTCTAGGTTTTTAGGGTACCATAAGAATTTCATTATTAACTCTTCAAATTGTTTTAAATATGATTTAGGTAGAGGCATTGAGCAAGCTTGTATAAAATAAAAAAATTTCGGGAATATAATCATTTTATTTGTATATATTCTTTCCTCCATGGTAAAAATAGCTTATTCCATTTTTGTATGAGTTCTTTGATAGTATCCAAAATCTCTTTATAGTTTAGTTGCACTGTTGTATTTATGTCATTTGTAATTTTAACTCCTAAATATTTGATTGTATCATTTGTAGATAGATATTTATGATATTTTTATTTAATGCTTCTTTGTTCATATTTATTAGTAACAAATTGGTTTTATTTTCATTAAATGATAATCCGGAAATCTTTTTAAACTGTTTTGTTGCTTTCCATAGTTCTTTTAGTGTGTTATTATCTTCTTTTAAAGACAATAAAGTGTTGTCTGCAAATAGCTAAATCTTTAACTCAAGGTCAGTATCTAATTGAATTCCATGAATGTTTGGGGTTGCATGTATGACATTTGCTAATGGTTCTATTACTAATGTGAAAAACAAAAAAGAAAGTGGACGACCCTGTTTTGTACCTTTTGTAATGGTAATAGGCTCCGACAAACAGGATCCTATTTTTATGTACACCGAAGATTTATCATAAAGAGACCATATTAATGAGGTAAAAATTTTCGAAAATTCAATACTCCACCAGTACAAGCCAAAGTAATATCAATTCACAGAATCGAATGCACTGTTAATATCCAAGCAAATGACATTCATTTTATTTTTTGTTTTGTTTATGAAATCAATTAGGGACAAAAATTATCTTTATATTGTCATATGTATTTCTGTTTTTAATGAATCCTGTTTGATTGTTCTCTATCAATAAAGGCAGTATTTGTTTTATTCTGTTTGCATGAACTGTCATAAATATTTTATAATCTGTATTTAATAAACTTATGGGTCTATATGAGGTACACTCATCAGGTTTTTTATCTTGTTTCAAAATTTGTGATACTTGAGTGTATTTCCAAGAAGGAGGGCATTTATTACCTTTTTTAACTGATGTGAACACACTTAGTAATAGATTTAATGCATTATTAGCTAGTACTGCTAACACAACCACCACTGATTTCCAGGTACCTTCGCTCCCAAAGAACAGAATAAAAATAGCACAAAAGCAGCGTAGGCAAGGTTCCAGGTTCAAAAACAGTAGATTTAATCAAACACAAGCGCTTTCACCAATAGCTTCATCAGGTGTAATATCAAACACATAAAACCACATCAGTTTAAATACAAAATCATATGACATAATACTTTGCAAACTTAAAGAAACATGACATATATAAAAATATATATTTATATATATATATATATATATATATATATATATATATATATATATATATATATATGTTATCTTCACAGAAATGCAATATATATATATATATATATATATATATATATATATATATATATATATATACCTATATTTATATAAAATCTACTGAGCACAGCCACAAAAAATAAAATTAAAAATGTATTAAAAAAAAAAAAAAATAAATAAATATATATATATATATATATTCTACCTAGTTATTTCTTACTTAATGGTCTAGATTTCAAGGTAGGTCTCAAAGGTATACAGTCATTTAATCAGTGGCCAGCATTAGCCCTCAGTCTTATAATCCACTGAGCTTCAATTTCTTCTGTTTTCAACCTAGTATCTCCTCCCCTTTTATTTTCAAAATTATTTTTTATATATGTCATGTTTCTTTAAGTTTGCAAAGTATTATGTCATGTGATTTTAATTTTGTATTTAAACTGATGTAATTTTATGTGTTTGATATTACACCTGGTGAAGCTTGTGGTGAAAGCGCTTGTGTTTGATTAAATCTACTGTTTTTGAACCTGGAGCCTTGCCTATGCTGGTTTTGTGCTATTATTAGATAGTAGTTTAAACATCTCTGGTGTCATATTATCATTACCTGGGGCTTTGTTTAATTTTACTTTCTTGATTTGTGCTTTAATTTCTGTCATAGTTATATCTTTATCTATTATTTTTCTGTGTTCATCTTAGTCTTATATTTTCCTTAAGGAATTTTCTAATGCTTCACTTGATTCTACTATATTTTCTTGACTATTGAGTTTATTAAAATACATTCTAAAGGCTTCTAGAATTCCTTCTAAGTCTGATACTTTTCTTTTTTGTCTATATTGTATATTTCTTTTATCTGATTTGCCTTTATCATTCTTTTTTTTTGTCCTGTTAGCTATCCTCCTTTGATTTTTTAGATTCATAGAATAAGCACATAGTTCATAGGTTCATAGGTAGGTACTAGGCTATCGGCCCGAGGGCCTAAGTAAGTCTAGCCAACAAGCTTCTCTGGCTTACACCACCCAAGAAAGTTATTTTCCTGTGCCCCTGTCGAGCAGAGCCACAGAAGTGATCCCCGGGGTGTATTTCCTATTTCCCATCCACTCATCAAGATTTTTCTTGAAGAGTGCAATTGAGGAACTTTGCTTGACAAAGATGGACAACTTGTTCTAGAGTATGGGAAGTCATTGGGACAGGAATCTATCCCTCCAGCATGTCCTGTTTATTGTGGTGACAATGTTTAGGTCCCTAGAGCATGTAGCTCAGAGGGATTGAGATTTCTTTAGGTGTAGCATGTCCAACAGCTCTGGGTTTGACATAGCTTTATATGTTAGGCAGAGATCATCTTGGAGTAGGTGATATGCTACAGAATAGAGCTAGAGTTTTGTGACATGGTCAGTGTAGGGCATCTGTTTGAGACCAATAATCCTCTTTGTGAGGTAGTTCTGTGGCCTTTCCAGCTACTGCAGATGTCTTGTGAGGTACATTCCAAGAGGGGTGTTGTACTCTATAATGGGTCTAATGAGTGTCGGGTAGAGGGGAACAATGACCTGTTTTTTCCTGGATGAGATCCCTTTTGTGATGAGGTGTGACACATAGAAGGATTTCCTGACTACTCTGGCGATGTGATTATCAAAGGAGAGACTACTGTCCACCTGGGTCCCAAGGTCTCTTATCACACATTTGGCATTACATAGACTACCACCTATGTGGTAGTTCATGGGTACAGAGTTTTTACCAAAGGGGATGACAATGCACTTTTTGGCATTGAGCTTGAGGCCATGGTTCTGACACCAGGCATCTGTCTCAGTGAGGCCCTTCTGTAGGGTATCCACATCATTTGGGGACTCAACTGTGGATCCTAGTTTGCAGTCATCTGCAAACTTTGTTAGCCAAAGGCCTTCTGTGTTAGCCTGTACTTCAGAGAAGTAGATATATAACAAGAGAAGTCCCTGGACTGAACCCTGTGGTACTCCACTTGCCACTGGTTTGAAGTCAGATTTGGAGTCTGCAACTTTTACAGTGTAGGTTCTGTCAGTGAGCCAGTTGGCAATCCATCTTGTGACGTAGGGATTCATACCTAGTTTAGTGAGTTTAGCTATAATTCAAGAATGGGGGATGGTGTCAAAAGCATTGATGAGGTCAAGATAGGCTGTGTGAACCACCTGACCCTCGTCTACGGCTTTGGTGACTGCCTCAAAGAAGTCAATCAGGTTCAGGAGGCATGATCTGCCTTTCACAAACCCGAACTGGGTGGGGTCTAGAGTTTGGAGGTTATCAATGTCTTTGTTTATGAGCTCCATGATGATACATTCCATGGCCTTACAGACCAGGCTAATAGGGCGATAGTTCCCAGGATCAGTGGTGGCTCCCCCTTTGTGGAGTGGGATAACTGTTGCTGTGCACCATTCAGTGGGCACAAAGTCTGATGTGAGGCTATGATTGAACATGGTGCTTAAGGGGGGAGCCAGTTCATTCTGAAGTCATGTAAAATACAGCCTGGGATGTTGTCCGGTTCCATGGATGCTGTGTTTTTGGCTTTAGAGAGTGCAGCTTTTACCTGCGTAGTTGTTATAACAGGGACTCTGCATTCTTCCTGTATAGATATGGGCCCTTTAGGGGGTGAGAGGTGGGTAAAGTTAGCACTGAACCTATCTGCCAGGATGTTGGCAATATCAGTTGGTTCTGTAATTTTCATGCCATTGTGCTGTAACTCAGAGCAGATCTAGGTGTTGCCATTGAGATTCTTGACATAGCTATAGAATGCCTTGTGGTTGTCCCTAGAATTAGTGGTGATTTTGTTTTCATAGCTAGCTTTGGAGGATCTTATAAGTGATCTCAGCTTCTTACTGAGGCTGACCAGGTAGCACCTCCACTCATGGGATTTTACTCTCTTTTACAACAGTTTCTTCCTTCTGTTGTAGAGTTTGTTTATGGCAGGGGACCACTAGATTGGCTTCCTTTTTTTGGAGGATAGAATCTTGGTTCTGTTTGGGATAGCACAATCCATCCACTCATGTTAAGTGCCTATAGAGTGCATTTGTGTAGGATTCACCAGTCGTAACTGTATTGTCCATCTGCATGGGTGTCATGAAGTTCGCCACTTCTGTCTTAAGAAGCATGAAGTTGGCTTTGGAGACATTTTTTTACTATGGTTTCCTTAATGGGGAGTGGGGGCAGGATGTGGATATCTAGGGTGATTAGCTTATGGTAGGATCTGACCCACGAGGAGTTGACTTCAGCTGTAGAACACCAGTCACTCATGTTGGTAATGACTAGGTCTAGTATATTGTTGCCTCTGGTGGGGGTGTGGATAAGTTGATCCAGAGCATTGGAATTTATGAATTCCAGAAAACGTTGAGTGAAGGAGTTGGTACATGAGTAGTTTTCCAAGTTAATGGTGGGGTAGTTGAAATCACACATTATTAGGGTGTTTGGTTGAACCCTAATATTTTCCCATATATCAAGAAAAGAGGAGTGGGAATCCTGGCTCATGGTGGGGGAGCTGTAGCAAACTAAGATTTGGATTGCAGTTTTCCCCAGAGTTATTTGCACTTGGATAACCTTGGATGCATTATGCTGAGCAACTAGCCTGGAGGTGTGGATATCCTTAATGAATATGGACACACCTCCGCCTTTGGTGTTCCGGTCCAGGTTAGATGGCCGAAAAGTGTGGTATGAATTATGGCCTGGTAATGCAGGGGTGCTCTCTGGAGCCTTGAACTAGGTCTCAGTCACTGCACAAATATCGATGTTCTCCATTTTAAGGAGTGCCTCGAGGGAGTGCCTTTTGAGATTTAGACTTTTAGCATTGAGTAGCATTACCCTCAGTTTTTGCTTGCTTGTTCCTGTTATGGTGGTGAATTTGTCATTTGAACCTTGCCTAAAAAAGGCACTATAGTGGTGGCAAGAGCCTTAGCCAGTATCCGGAATCCCAGGGGTGACAGGTGCAGGCCATCTCTGGAAAAGCATTGTGGTCTTTTGACCATGTCATCCCAGGCAGACAGATACTGGATCCCCTTAGAATGACACCAGAAGCTTAGCCAATTATTGAAGTCAATCATTTTGTCCTTGTACTGCAGTATCATTCTGGGCGATGGCAGGATGCTACTCATGGCTAGGGTCATACCTGCCTGGGCTACAAGATTGGAGAGCTCTTCCATGTCTCTTTTCATGTAGTCCAGGGGGGTACGTCTCAGGTCATTCACACCAACATGGACAATGTGATCTGAGTGCGTGGGTTATGTGGTGGATCCTGGGAACCAACAGGCAGCTGACAGTAACCTTCTCCTTGTTTAGCCTGGTGAGTGGGACATCAGTGTGCCTGACTATAGAGTCACCTATGACTAGTGTGTTGGGCACGTTGTTTTGCTTTATGGGCAGTGGTTGAGTGGCAAACTGAGTCTGTGAGCTATGTGTCATTTGGGTTGTGTTGGGGGTGGAGGTTGCTTGTGTTTCTGCTTTGGAGGTCTCTGTTGCTTGAGCAGATTATTATTGAGAGCCTCCTTGAATGTTTTTGTGTTTCTATGTGTGGATTTTGGTGTTGTAGGTTTAGTGGGACTATGTGATGAGTGTGGTGTGGTGCAACCGTTTACCTTTTCCTCTTGACTGTCAAGTTCAGTCTTGGTTGGGGAGAGCTTTACCTCCAGTTTGGCTAGATAAGTGCATCTCTCACAGGTTGTAGTGTTGGGTGGTAGGAGGAGAGGGTTGTCTGTGTACATGAGGCAATTGTTACATTGCCCCAAGATGCCCAGATTCATCAGATAGACAGGAGAGAACACTGGCAGCTGACCCTTGGACATGCCTGAATAAAAAACTGTTTTCCTTTAGACAAGTGAGGAAAGTGAGTACAAGAGCTGTTTTTCTCTAAGCAAGTGAAGAAAGTAAGTACAAAAACTGTTTTCCTCTAGGTGATGAGGAAGGTTGAGTGCTGTAGTAATTTGTAGCTTATTTAGTGCTTACAACAAGTTCTGAACAAGTGCTTAACACGAATAAGCAAATTCAAGTGCTAAAACTAAGAATCTGTATCTGGGCTAGACTAGCTATAGGAAAGGGGGAAACTAGTGCAAATGCGGGCTTTAAAATCAGAAAGTTGAGAGAGATGGAAAAACTGCCCAAACAACCAATAACTACAATTTATGGGCCAGAACCACTCCTTATATGGTAGATAGGTTACCTAGTGCTTACAACTCCCACTGATAAGCTAGAAGTCTTCCTTCCAACACAGAAAGGCTTGGGGGGCTCAGGAGCTTACAAACAGTCTTGGATACAGCAAATCTGTATCTGGACTAGACTAGTTACAGGAAAGGCAGGAAACAAGCGTACATTTTTTTTGTTACAGTTAAGCAGAACACAGGGAGATTCTAGCAATGTTTTTTTTTTTTTTTTTTTTTAAAGAAAGGGAGAAAGAAGAAGCAGAAGATAATTCAAGGTTAGGAAACTGAGTGGGTTGGCCTTCTCAAATGTTCTCTCTGTAATAGGTAGAATGAGCTAATGACAGTAGACTGGGAGGAGTGTCCCATATCAAATTTACAGTAGGGGCGGGCATCTTCAAAGCCACCAAGTATAACAGCAACACACCAACAGGGAGGAGGGAAACAATACTACAGCTAATAGCCTACACTCTTTTAGACAGTAAACACTACAGAAATATTTATCACAGCAGAACAGCAGTGAGCCAAAAAATTAAGGTTTTAAACAGATAGAGGAGCAAGGAGACTCTACAGAATGCTTTTAACTTCAAACAAATCAGTTATATGATACACTCCTTGGCTGGAAATCAGAAAAAAGAAATAGGTGCTTAACAAGTAGAGAAAATTTCCTGTTAATACCTTTCAGTAAAACCCTTATTTATCAGGCCCTGTAAGGCAGACAATTTTAGTTTAACCATGCAGATTAGTTAATAGCAATAAAATACAGTAAAACATATGCAGCAGGCAATAAAAAGTGCTATGTATAAATTGCTAGAAGGAATAACTAGTAAAAATAAGCAAAAAAAAGGATGCTTATTGTTAAATATCTCAGATCAGATTTGTAGTCAATGCCCCTCCTCCACTTGGCTTAATCATTGTTTTATGCTTCAGTATCTCTAAGTATTTTTTGTTGAGGTCTTCTAATTTTTTTTCTGAAGCTAAATTGCCTTTATGAATGTCTAATTTCTTTTCTTCTATTTTAGTTTGCAGTTCTGCCAGTTCTCTATTCAAATAGTTTTGTTTGTTTTTATACTGGGCTACTGCCTTCCCATACAAATATGCTTTCATTGCATCATATATATATATATATATATATATATATATATATATATATATATATATATATGTGTCTGCTACTTCGTCTGTGAGGTTTAAATCTAGAAATGTTTGCATCTCTGCAGTATTGTATAGTTTAAACTCTTTAATGTTTGCTATATAGGCTGGAATTCTTATGATTGTAAGTTTTCTCTTAAAATTCAAATCTATTTCAAAAGTTATTGCATTATGGTCTAAGAAGGGGCAGGTGATTGTTTTGATTTTGCTTATTTTTGTGGTAATCTATTTTCTTATATATACACTCTATCTATTCTGGAAAAGGTGTTATGTCTATGTGAGTAATGTGTGAATATCAATGAATCTTGTTCAGCATATGTGTTAATGTCCATTAAGTTATATGAGTCAGTAAACTCTGTAAGTAATTTTGATAGTAGAGATTTCTTGTGTGTGTTTTTAGCATTTGTGTCTTCTTCTTTCTTTATACAATTAAAATCTCCTGCGATTATTGTATTACCTTTGGAATGCTGTATTATGTTCTCTAAATGTTGTTCGGCTGTCTGGCACCCTTTCCTGGTATCAAGTAATTGTTTACTAGGGTATAAGCCAAACCATTTATTAATACTGACACTAAACAAAACTTTCCTGAGTTATCATTGACTGTATTTATGATCTTGGGCATCAAGGTAGTCTTTCTCCATAATATTGCTACACTTCTTTGTTTCTATTATATTCTGAACTTGCTAGTAATGTACAATTATCTATATCATCCTTATTAATGTTTTGCTGTATAAGATGTGTTTCTTGTAAAAATACTATGTGTGCTTTACATAACTTAAGATATCTTTGTAAGCTTCCTCTTTTACAGTTGTTATTTAAGCCATTGAAATTGATAGAAATGCATTTCACAGTTGGAATATCTATACCTTTGTATTTAACCATTGTCCTGTTTTTGTGTTTGTACATAACCTTTTATGTGTGCTGAAAACATTTTACCATTCATTTCATATATATGTTATAAATGCATTGCATAGACATCCATTTAAAAGGTACAAATAAAAACTGTCTGTATAAAAAGTGGCTTTCAAAATATAAACAACCAATCATTCCCTTCATGGGAGAAAACATCCCATCCTTGAATAGGTTTAACATTTAAGTGACCCCTCTTATTCCTATTCAATATCTTCCCTCAGCTTTCCCAACAACAAATATAACTAAAGGCATCAAATTCTTATTGCTTGTCTGCTATCAAACTTCATCTATTGAACTGTATAATCAATTAAACACTATTACAGAGATTGCTATATGATATTACTGTCCATAGTTAAATAAAATAGTGTAACCAAGTTTAAATACAACATTGCTCTAGTATATGCATCTTATATTTTATCTCACTATATTATTTAATGTCATTCAACCAACATCTCTTTTCAGTGTAACAGTATTTATTGTATAGTCAACATTTAATTTTGACAACGCTTTATTATCAATGTATTTCTTGCTTCATTTATCATCATTGTATGCATATATATCATTTTGCCCATATGTATATTTCTAAGTAACCATTTTAGTTTTAGTGTTTCTTTATGCCAGATTGAATACAACTAAGATGACTGTTAGTATTGGTTGCAGACCATATGTGTACACAGTCCAAGTAGGTTCATATTTCCTACTGTTAAGACAACAGAGCCATATGAAACTTCATTTGTTTCAACATCCAGTCAGGTTAATGAAAACATTGTAATTGTTGTGTTATAAATGTAGATTTTAATATATAATAAAAATTTTCTTCTGATGTAATCTCTATGTATAAAATAAACACTTCTATATAGTACATTCATCTGTTGAGTTGAATTTTTTAATCTTTAGAGTTAGGTCTGTATTTATATTATTGGCTTTCATAATGTTCTTATTTAATAGATTAGTTATATGCAATTTTTTTGATGTTTTGTACTTTAGATAGTATCAGCAATTAATATGCATTTATTAAGGCTTCATCTGGTTCATGTAATCTCTTACTTTTAACTTTTATTGCATCTTGTTTATCTCTATGAAGCACAGGAGACTCCTAAGCATGTCATAAATAATATTTGAACTGCTCTTAGTATATTAAACATATCAATATTGCTGTATGTCTTGATTAACAATTGAACTTAATCTATTCATCTTCATAATGACTAACTGTGGATTGACATCAGACTTGTTCATGTTTATCATATATGAGTGTCATTTCTTATTTACCAGTCTTGTTAAGTATGCTGATTCTTATAATGGTTTCATATAGCAATAACCCACGCCTGGGTGTGGGTAATGCTAAATTTACCCACGGTTGGCGTGGTTTGGTCCCGAGGGCGAAGCCTGAGGGACCAAACAAAGCCAACCGTGGGTAAATTTAGCATTACCCACACCCAGAAGTGGGTTATTGCTATTATACCATGACATTATTTAAGAAAAGAAACTATTACTTTTCTTAAATAATGGCATAGTATAATGCCTGCTTACTGCCCTTCCGCAGATGTCTGGCATCCGGCAGTTCAGATGTACTGCGCCTGTGCAGTACATCAGAGCTGTGGCAAAAGCAACAGAAAGCAACATCTCCGTTGCTTTTTTTTAAGCTATGTTAAATGAGTTTAACATAGCGAGACAGTTAAAATAAGCAGCGGACATCTCCGTTGCTTATTTTAAAACTGTCTCGCTATGTTAAACTCATTTAACATAGCGAAATACTAAAAAAAGCAACGGAGATCTTGCTTTCTCCGTTGCTTATTTTTAAAACACTGTCTCGCTATGTTAAATGGGTTTAACATAGCGAGACAGCGTTAAAATAAGCAACGGTATACTCCTGTGCTTATTTTAAAGCTGTCTCTATGTTAAACCCATTTAACATAGCGAGACATGTTTAAATCGAGTTATACTAATGGAAAAAGTTCGTGCGACCGGACCTTTTTCCATTAGTATAACTCGATTTACAACGGGCACGCTGGCCAATCAGCGTGCACGTTTTGGGGGGATCATGGTATAATGACATTTATATCCTACCATACTAGTTTTTATTTTATTTTATTTTTTATTTTACATTTGTTAACTGGGGTGTCTGACTGAGCTGAAAAGGTCCTTTTTCAGCAGAGGCCTGGGGAGAAAAGCTCCACAAAGAAAAATACAGACACATTTAATTATTTAGACATGATCAGTATACACACAAATTATAAGAGACATGTTTTTACAGTGGTATGCGACACACAAACAATTACAGTGGAGAGAAACAAACAAAAAAATATTAATTTTAAAAATAAAGGTAATTAATAGATTTGTGGTGTACAGCTGAAATTTGGAACATAAGTAGAATACATACATAGTACACAGGTACAGTACATACATTGTAGATTAGCCAGTGTTTGTGAGTAAGACTGAAAACTATTATCAAGTGCTCTAGATTTAGTATGTATATGTTATCCGTTTTCACTAGCCTGGGGAGCAATCATGGCACTGCCAACTTTGCTTGAGATGTTGCCTGATAAGTTTTTTAAAGGAGGCTTTGGATGATGTGTTTTGAATGCTAGTAGGGACAGAGTTCCATTTTTTAGCTACTGAACTACTATATAGTGCATCTCCAAAGCTATTGTAGCTGTTGATGACTTCTAGTAGTAGTTTACTTGATGATCTAAGAGGCCGTTTGGCTGCGTGATGTTGTACTAGGTTTTTGAGAGCAGGACACTTATTGGGGAAGTAATAGATAGAATGACAGAGGCAGAGCTGATTGTAGGTTAGGAGGTTGGGCAGTTCAAGCCAGTGGAGCTGTCTCAAAGCAGTACAGTGATGAGTTCTATATAAGCAATTTGCAGCAAAGCTGGCAATTCTGTTATAGCAGGCTTCCATTTTGCTTAGTTCAGTTTTGTTGAGATTAGTCAGAATAGAGTAGGGTGGATAGAAGTTGGGAGCGAGCAATGGTTGATCTTGTGTTGTTGGTAAAAATGGTTTGATACGGTAGAGTGACCCCAGTTTGGCATGTACTTTTTTAATAGTTAAGTTGAGATGACTATCAAATTTTAGGTGGGAGTCTATGGTTATTCCTAATAGCTTGGCCTGTGCCACTGGAGCAATTGGAGTAGCATTTGTGGAGTAGATAGTGAATTGACTGTTAGTGTTTTTGTTAGAATTGGTTATAATCATAAGCTGAGTTTTCTTTGGATTGAGGATAAGTTGGGCTTTGGTAAGGAAGTTTTCAACGTCAGAAAATGCTAGTTGAGTTGTTTGCAGGAGGGTGGGAATGTTTTGTGCAGCACAGATTAAGGTAGTGTCATCTGCATACTGAATTATAGATCCATGCTGTGTGGAGGCATGGAGGTCATTTGTGAAGACTGTGAATAGTAGTGGTCCTAAGATAGAACCCTGTTGGTCTCCTATAGTTATGGGCAGCTGAGGAGAGAGATAATTTTCCTATTTCACAGCTTGGTACCTGTCAGTTAAGTAGCTTTGGAACCAGGTAAGAGTGGAATTTGATACATTACATTGGTTTAGTTTGTTTAGCAGGATTTGGTGTGAGACTGTGTCAAATGCTTTGGACATATCAAAAAAAAGAGTTGACACTTGTAGGCCTTCATTTTTGAGATGGTTTACTGTGTCTTTGAAGCAGAGGAGTGCTGTAGTGGTACTATGGGCAGGTCTGAAACCATGCTGAGTAGGTGACAGGATGTTGCTGTCTAGGAGAAAGTTTAGCATCTGGGTATGGATGCATTTTTCTAGGATTTTGGCCAGGGGGGAGAGTAAAGCAATGGGTCTATAGTTATTAAGTTCAGTGGAGGTCCCACATTTATGTATGGGTGTAACATAGGATTTTTTCCAGAGTTTGGGCACATAGTTTTCAACAACTGATCTGTTTATGAGAGTGGAGACTGGGATAGCAATAGCATCTGCTGTGAGTTTCAAGAAATAGCTGGGGAGTAGGTCGGCTGCTGTTGATGAGGTTTTTAGTTTGGAGAGCATGCTTTTGATTGAAGTGGTGGAAACTGTTTTAAATGTAAAGCTTGCATTAGTGTTATTTGTGTTGGGGGGGATAGTGAGGAAGGAACTGTCCTATGATACCAAGGATAGAATTGAGTTCACAAAGTGGGAGTTGAATTGTGTTTCGATGGGAACCTTAGTGTCAGGGGTGGTTGGTTTGGGGGTAGCCTTTTGGGTGGATTTTAGTAGTTGGTTTACATTTTTCCAAAATTTTTGTGGGTTGTGTTGGCATTTAGTTTGTAATGTTGTGTAGTAGGATTTTTTTGTCCAGCCTAATGCATTTTTTTGCATGGTTGCACAGTTCTTGGTACTTAGTTAGGCTTTCTGTTTCTTTGTTTTTTTGATAGTAAAGCCAGGTAGTGTCTCTGGACTTGAGGATTTGTTTGGTTTCTTTACTGAGCCAGGGGTTTGTAGAGGTTCTAACCTTGATTTTGCGTAATGGAGCGACAGTGTCTAGGTGTTGTAGAAATGTTTTGTTGAAATATGATACAGCCTGGTCAAGTGGGAGGGTTTTTAGGGGGGTCCAGTCACAGTTACAGAATAAAGTGTTGAGGACCTCAGGAGAGAATTTTTTTGTGTTTCTAGTGGATATATAGTTAGTGGTTTTGCATATGCTTGTTCTACTACGTATAAAGTATATTATGTTGTGGTCACTTAAGGTGTCTGGGAGACTGCCTGTGTGAGGGTACAATGTGGGGTTGTTAGTTAGGACCCAGTCAAGGATGGATTCCCTTTTAGATTTTTTATCACATCTAGTTGGAATTTGGACTAGCTGCTGGTAGCCATGGAGATTTATTAGATTACTTGGTGGTTCTGATATACAGGTGAGCCAATCTAGGTTGAAGTCCCCCAGAATAAGGGTTTCTTGTGAGTATGTGGAAGAATACCAGGATAAGAAGTCTTCAAGGCTAGCAGGTGTATTACCAGGTGGAATATAGATCACAATTGTGGTGATGACCTTTTTAGGGTGAAGTTGAAGTTGTGAGATAAGTATGTCCCAATTATTGGGGTAGGGGTAGGAGTTTGGTAATTGACGGACAGTTAAGTTGGACTTGTAGAGTAAGGTAGTTCCACCCCCCTTTACAAAGTGGTCTGTCTTGTCTAATAATATTGTAGCCGGTAGGGAGAACTTCCTAATTAGCTATGTTTTTATTCAGCCAAGTTTCTGTTAAAGCAACTATGTCTGGGGAGTAGTGTGCTATTGTGACCTGGAGTTCAGGGATTTTATTTTTGATACTTCTAATATTAATATTTAGCATTAAAAGATGGTTGGTTTTGCTGCTGTTGTTGATTTGCCCAGGGATGAAGAAAGTGGGGGTGTTATGTTCTGACATTTGTGTTGGAGCAGTTTGTGTTGGACAGGATGGATTTGGGCCTGGGTTGGGGTGGATATCCCCATTTATGGTGTAACTGGAGTTAAAATGGTTATACAGATGTTGGAGTTTGGTGAGGAGTGTGAGAAAGGACTGTGTTTTTTTTGGAGTAGGAATGAGGGCATATGTGTTTAGTTCTGAATTGGTCCGTTATGTAATTCTTGAATAACTGTGGGCAGATATTATTATAATGTGTGGTGTCTGTATATGAGAGTGAATAATGCAGTGTTGTGCTACTAAGTTTAGGGATATTGCTAGAGTGATAACTTGTAGTGTTGTAAAGAATTATGAGAAGACAGACTAGACTTAGTTGTGTGATAGTCATGGTTATAAAATTTAAGTTATTTCTAGGTGGGGGGTCTGAATAGGAATTATAGGGTTGCACTATATGTGGATGGGGAAGAAGGGGGGCACAAGGCTACAACAGTGAGTTTTATTAGCAAGCTGAGAACTACTAAGAAATACTGCTAATGTTAATAGCTTCACTCTCATAAAACATACAAGTAGAATGCCTGGGTGGACTGACCCTGCTCTTGAGGCTAAAAATGTATATCCTTGTTTAGTTTGCAGTACTGATTCCTTCATACACAATACATTTATCAGCCAATTATCCTGTGCATACAAGAAATAGGAAAATGAACACAACAGCATAGCTGAAGCAGTAGCAGAGACAACTGTAGTGCTAAATCAGTAAATACTGTTTGTAACTCCAAGACTAGGTCAATTAGATGTACATTACAGTTATAAAAGCAGTTTTAGTAGCATAGAGACAACATAGCTGCAGTGGTAGTGTCAGTAAAAACACAATTCCTGAATGACAGAATCAACCAGTTAAATAAACAAATAAGCAGATCAGTAGTCAGGAATCAGAAAAATTAATACTAGCTGTATAGATTCAAATACAGCAAAACATAAGTATTACTTTACAAATCTGAACATTTGTAAAACAAATTCCTGAGGTCTAATGGCTTACCGGCAAGCAGAATGTAATTGCTGAAGAGCACTTGTGTCCTGGTGGGAGACTAGAAATTTAAAGATAGTTCTTTATTACATCTGGTTCAGCTTCTTACTGAATGCATTTGCGTAGATATTTATTTATTGGTTTCTTAGCTGTTAAATTATTATTACTTTTGTTGTTATAAGTAATCATACTTTCCTTTATATCTACGTGTCCTAGTATGCATACATATGAGTTTGCACTAACTATTTACATCAGTTGCTTCTATCTTGTTCATGATGTCATTTTCTTTGCATACATTATGGTACTTTTTTAGCATTTTCTCTTATTTCCTTTTAGAATTATTAAATCTATGCTATGTATGTGTACATTCTCAATAATGTTTTGAAGCACTTGTATTTTGGTGAAAATATGTACTTGTCACTTTAAGAACCTTTTGGTTTAAGTTAAACCCCATACTGCTTTGTTTCAAGTGCTACACTCTGTAATCAAAAACTTTTGGTTTTGGATGTTTATGAATATGCAAACAACTGTAATGGACTGTAACATCTTTTTTGATTGTAATACCTCAAGATCGATTAAAAACATATTTTACCAGCTCGTGGCTTCGGTGGGAAAGCAGAGAACTGTAAGTGAAACTTTTAGAGTTCTAGAATAGGCCATGAGCTTAGAGAGCAGTTTTTTGCTTTCAGTTTCTTGTAATTCATTTAAAATGACTACCAGCACCCACTGTACCACAGAAAAGTGCCCCCAAAGAACATTTTATATTAATAGCATTTTTTAACTATTAGCACATAGTTTACAAAGGAACAAATCATAAACATTTGTTTTTTAAAGTTATTTTATATTTCCTAGACCATTCACACTAGAGTCAAAAACAGTATAGCATTGTGTTAGCAAACTATTAAAGCCTGAAAGCATGTATGGTAATTCCATATTTTATATGTTAAGACATAGCAAGTTAATACTGCTTGTTCCAGATATTAAAGCAGTTCTTTGATATTTGTCTTATTTTATATGTTTAATATTGCATTAGTATAAATAATAAAAGGCATTTACCTTGTCATTCATACCAGAGTCAAAAGCAATATAGATAGCATTGTGCTATTAAACTATTAAAGCCTAAAAGCATTTCAGTTTTCATATGTTAAAGACATAGCAAGTTAATAATACTTGTTCTAGATATTAAAGCACTTCTTTGATATTTGTTTTATTTTATGTTTAATACTACATTAGTATAAATAATAAAAGGCATTTACCTTGTAAATGAGACTGTTTCCAATCAATATATGTCACCCCGTTCATTTTATATTCTTTGGTGGTTTTGTTGTAAAATTTGGATCTATCTAACTAGTTAAACATTTGAATTAGTACTTCTACTCTAATATTTGTTTAAACATCTTTAGATTTTCATCTTTATTTGTCTCTCAGTTTCTCCTTGTCATTTGTTTTGCATTCATTTTTCTTAGCATGATGTTTCAAACCAAAAGAACTCCAATCCATTTCTTCTGTCTTGTCTAAGACTTTATTAATTGATAGATGAGTCACTATGGCTTCTATTGCGTCAAATATTTGTGGGCCATCACCGGAGATTTTAATTCTTGATGGAAAAAGCAGATGTACTTTGAGTTGCCTTTTTTTAAGTTCTTTTATTAGTGGTAAGCACTCTTTTCTTTTGGCTATCACCCCAGATGAATAATCATTATCAAACTGGATTATGTGCTCTCCAAATCTGATTGGGGAATTAGACCAGGCAGTTTTTAATATAAGTTCTTTACCTTGAGATGAAAAGAGTTTGACAATGATTGACCTGGGACTGTTTGTTGTTTTGTTTGATGCTGAGACTGGCTTTAAGGATCTGTGAGTTCTCTGAATCCAATAAGAGAGAGCCTCTGGAAGCTTTAAAATGTCTGGAAGCCATGTATTGAGAAAGTTTATCATATTACTACCCTCCGTTCCTTCTGGTATTCCATAAATCTGGCGATTGTTGCATCTGCATCTATTTGATAGATTTTCAGTGTTGTCCATTAGTGAAATATTTTGGCTATTTAGTTTGTCAATGTGTTTTTCGTAGTCAGAAATTCTGTTTTCTACATCAGTTAATGTTTCTTCCATATTTTCTGTCTTCATGTTCTGCTGCTTTGTCAGTTCCTGTTGTTGTTGGATTTGCTTTTTACTTTTCTCTTGAAAAGTATCCAGTTTCTTGTTCATTTTATCAAATTTCAGTGACAAGTCCTGTATTGTTGTTAATAATGATTGTAAGTCTTTCTTCATTGTTTGGTCAGACATAGTATTTTTTGGGAAGCTCATATTTTCTCTGGTCCTGATACTTTCTCTTCAGATTTTTAACAGGAATATTTGTAGAAAATGGCAAATTAGTTTTATGCAGGCTTCTTATACCATTAGTTGTGATATTCCAGCAAAGTTGAATTGTCCACAATCATTTTTTTTTAATTTTTCTTGTCAGAAATAGATTTTAATGACAGCGCTGAAGAAAGATGCTGCCACTCAGTTCACATGCTGGCCACACCCCCCCACTTTAAATTTTTTCAGGAGTCATACCACATGAAAAATAAATATTTAAATTCATCCATCCATACATACATACATGCATAATTAACTGAATGAATGAATGAATGAATGTATAAAGTGCAAATACTTATATATTGTATCACTTCTATATTAAAATAATTGCTTGTGAGGGTACCATTCAAGCCAATGAATTGACAAAATGCTGGGGACTCTCTAGTGAATATCCCTACTACAGCTGTAGCTACTAAACAATCACAATGATAATACCTGTCTGGCTGCCATGTCAAATATGTACTTCAAAGTAGACCTTTGTCACATGATTATAGATTCATAAGTTCATAGATTTAATTGTCTGGCTTATGACTACTAGCCTTCATGATGTTTGATTGTTATAACTTCATGCTGATGTTTTCTACTTTTCATATGTTTATTAATATTATTTTTCGAAAAAAGTTACTGAGTGATTTCTTTTGATTGTAAGATGAAGTTTAATTCTGGAAATTGTTGAGCAATCTATTCATTATACTTCTTTTCTGTTACTGATATGCATTTTTAGTATTAGGTTCCCTGACCTGCTGCTGTTTGATCCCCAGTGGTGCATTCCAGGCATAGACTTTCAAACAGAATCAGATCAGACATCATCTCATAGAGAAGGCACAGATGACCTCTTAGTAACTTACAAGAAAAGGAATATGATGTCAGTTCCTAACACCTTTCTGAGAAGTTCAAGTTTTCAAACTTCATCATTTTTCTAGTAAGGAATCAGTCTAACATTTCAATATCTTTCTTGTGGCTTGTCTGAGGGCTACAAACCATCCTATTATGTTTGAGAATGGTTTGGATTACTAAGGTTAAAAAGGTGTTACAATGATCTCCCTGATGTGACTAGATGTGACCTTTAGAATTAGTTGGTCTACAGAACATGCTTTTCTGACTTTAGCAGATATTCACTGGACAAGTTTTAAATTGTTGTCTATACTTGTCCCTAGATCTTAAAGGATTGTATCATTTTTAACTTCTGAACATTTATTTTGTAATCAGAATGTATGTCCTTTTTGCCAAGTGTCATAATACTACACATGTTTGACATCAAAGGTGGGATCACCACCATGTTATCAGATGTTCACTTTTTGTAAACCATCTTGGAGAACTTGAACATTTTTATTGAAATAATTATTCTATTCAGTTTCCAATCATTAGCCCATTTCACCATTCATAGCTCAAGTTCACACTTTAATATCTGAGAAAAATTGTCTGAGAAAGAAGTTGCCCTAGTATAGGATGCTGTGGGTCAGTATTGGTAGTCATGTTTTGAAGGATATGTAACCACCCTCACTTGTTGCTTCCTGTTGTTTATCATTGTTTCGCAATTTGAGTTACATGTCAACTGAGATTTAATGTAGTACATAATTGTTCCCTCCCTTATACTGAGTAGTACTGAAAGCCTTAGCAAGGTCAAGATAAGCAGCTTGCACAGCCAGCCCTTCATCAAGTGTTAACTGTTGCTTCTCCTTAAAATACCACAGGATTCAAAAGGAAAGTTCTCTCCTTAATAGACCCTTACAGTTCCATATCTAGCAAAATCACATCTGCTTTGTGGTTTAGGATAAGCTCCATTATGATTCTGTGTAAGATTTTTACATCAAATGCTTATCAAGCTGTATGGCATATAAAATATTGCATGATAACTATAGGAATCAATCAGAGGAGGTTAGAAAATTGTGAGAAGAGAGACTGAATAAGTAATTTACAAAGGAACAATGGGAGGACATATGTATGACTCCCAAGTATGCAATAATGTCTTGAATGTTTTGGATTTTTGCTTGGAAGTGTTTGCATGGGTATTTTTATACTCCAGGGAGACTCCAAATAATTTTTTCCTCAGGTAGAGGGCAAATGTTGGAGGTGGGATGGGGAAGAAAGAGATTACTGGGAACATATGTTTTGGGAGTGTAATGAGTTGGCAGACTTTAAAAATTCCCTAAAGAGTATCTGTTAGATATAGTGGATGAGCAAATGGTTGTGACTAAAGAAATGATTCTTTTGGGTTGGGACTCAGGATCAGAATTGCCTAGATATAGTAAGACCTTGTTTAGTTCAATCATGGTAGCTGCCAAAGAAACAAATACTAGAAAATGGAAATCAGTCTAAACCAACTGTATTTGAAGTATTGAATATTGTAACACAGAGAAAAGAACTGGAAGTGGGGTCTTAGGAAAAGTGTAGGAGCACATTACATAGAAATAAACGGAGATCATGGGAACAATACATGCAGAATAATGTTCTGGAGAAGGACTGAGGTTTAAGGGAAGGCAGGAATTGAGCAATTTATGTAATGTTGAACTGATGAACTGCCAGAGTAGGATGACTTTTGAAAGCTAAGCAGTATGTCTTGATGGTTTATATATTCTTAGTTTTGTGATTCAACAAGGTGTTGCATTTTTCGATGATTTTACCATCATTTTTCTAGTAAGGAATCAGTCTAACATTTCAATATCCTTCTTGTGGCTTGTCTGAGGGCTACAAACCATCCCATTATGTTTGAGAATGGTTTGGATCACTGAGGCTAAAAAAGTAACCTGTTTGTGCCTTATCAGTATAGGGCCACAAATGCAGAAGTTAGTAATGTCATTGAACTTATTGACCGTACAATGAGCAGACTTACTTAGCTCACTCCTTATGATCATAAGATACTATTCCAATCTACTTTCCCAAGTATGCCATTTATTGCTTCATAGTTTCCATCGGTGAAGTAGAATAAAGATGATTTCTTTATGTCTCAGTTGGATTTTAAAGATGACATTATCTGTCAGTAAATATATATATATATATATATATATATATATATATATATATATATATATATATATATATGTATGTATATATAAATATATATATATATAGTTTGTGTTCAAGTATGCTGTACATATTTCTTTGAGTTGAAAGCAGAATTCTATATGTGGTCCACTCAGATATAATACAAGATGTGAGTAAAAGGTAAGTAGTGGAATATCTGATTTAAAGTTCTAGTACACAAATTCAGTCAGTGTACCCTCCACAGTCAAATGATAAGCAAATATTTTAGTTTCACAAATGAGTCCCCCTTTCTTGAAAATAATGCCAGCTAAAGAATTAACGCCATGGTTTCAGACAAAATTACTGGCTCCATTTAAAATTTTTACTCTGGAAGATGGATTGATTATATCACCCTAATTAAGGAAATAAATTAAAAATTGCTCTTCTTCTTTGCTTTTTACTGCATCGTTTTAACACACCCTAACTGTACAGGTGCGCACTGTAATAACTGTGGTATAAATAATCAGGTTAAGCTGGGGGTTATAGATAATATGAGTTGTATTGTAGAAGTATTTCACAAAAGGATCCAGTGATGTCCTGGACAACAATCATGGGCATAAAAAGAAAGAAAGAAACAAAGAAAGACATTCAGTTTTTTTTTTATTTCAAGGAAGAAATAATATGATGCATATACCATAGATGGGATAGTGCCCGCATCCCTACTCCTTCCCCCAAAACTAGTTACATTTTATGTATCCCTCTGGTGTTAGACTGGCGTGAAGACACGAACTGCCTCAGACATATATTTCAAATGGCTGATGCTAAAAAATATATATATGCAGCATGCCTCCTCTTATTTAACACCCCAAAGATATCCACCTATTGTGTACCACCCTGGTATCAGACTGGAATAAAAGTGAAAGTGGAAACAGAACAGAGTAACATAGTTCAGTTTGTTGCTGACAGGTGTATATAGCAACATATCTCCTTATCTGTAGCCCCCCAAAATAAACACTTGTATGTGTCTCATGTTTTGATTGTGAGGAAAGTGAAAATAACAACAATCACAATAATGTATTCCAACTAGCTATGCCTACACAGTATACTACCTTGTGAGTACACCTCTGAGTTTTTGTAGGGTAGGTTGAAGAAATAATGACAACATTGTCAGCAGCCCATAAACAAACTGTAACAACATTCTGTGCATAGCTCAGGGGGTTGATTTTAAGCATAAATGAAAGCAGTAATGACCTCACTGTACCCAGCCTCCCCCCACAAGCTGCAGCAACTTTTTGTGCACATCTCTAAGCAAGGCTGGTTTTAGACTAGATAAAGTTGTCGTATTGTCTGTGCCCATAAAAGTAAAATTGTTACATTATTATTATCATCATTACTATTATTTTAAATATAGACACATAGACAAATTGGCACTGTTGCTGAAAACTAGATCTGCTATGAGATTCACAATCACATGCACACAGAAGTGCACATGTGCGCGCACACACACACACACACACACACACACACACATATATATATATATATATATATATATATATATATATACGTGTGTTACACAGATTTTAGCTAACACATTTTTGATACTACCACACCAGATCAATAACTACTATTTTTTTTCAAAGTTGAATAAAATTCTCTACTAGAAATAAACAAATCACAGCATATGGTCATCAAAATACACAAGCAGCTCAGAACTTGCATAAAAACGGAAGATAAAACATTAATATAGCAAATATTAAGCAAAGATATTTGAACTAGAAAATATATGTTTCTGGCTGAACATGTACTGTAGAGCTTACTGTTTCAGGCTTTAAAGTCCAAAGTAGAATTTTCATACAGGCAATAAAGTTCAAGTTGAGCTCCAGCAATATGTCCTGTAACTTATTTTTTTTAGGCTTAAAAATTGAATTTTATCATAAAATACACTAAAATCAGGCCAACCAGTAATTACCAACAAGTAAGTAACATATTAACACCCATACTACATTTGATTCCAATACATCTTCCACTGAAACAAGTCCACAAATATCACATTGATTTGGACTCACTCAAATGAAGATTGTGATATGCCCACATTTGTTTCAAACACTTACAGAGAAAAGCATTTAAATTGTCCATAAGTCCAACATTGAGTGTCAGCTAATCTATTTATGATTAACCATATCAGTAGCATAGTTTTATATTGACATCTAAGTAGTATTGTCCACTTTTTGAATGCATGTATTCTCCATGGAAGTTGCATATAATCTATGATACTATCATCCATCCATCACTTCTTCTCACTAAAACACAAGGAAGCGTAACCTCTGTTTATCAATGATCCAAGAGCAGCACTTGTATCCATAAATGACCTTTAACCCATCAGTTACATTTACTTTACTGTGTACATCCGGATGTCAGATTGTGGTAAAAAATAAGTAAATACCACAATATGATATTTATAACAGATGCACACTACTCTTGCAACATCAGATCAGTAACTTTTGAAACTGAGCATACAACAAAAGGGGAAGTTACTTTCATCCAAAGACAGTTCTCACCACTTACCCAGCAGATGTTCTTCATGTTTCACTGTTGCAGTCATTACATTTGGGTAATCTGCTGGCAGGTTGCCCTCAGTTAGCCTGATTAACAAAGTCTGGGGTCCTGCGTCGGTTGCCATCCCTTCTTCCGTGACGTCAGGTCGTCAGGGGTATAAAACATGCATCCAACACCATTACATCAGTCTTTCTTGCCGTGCGGTGCCCAAAGCAGAAGCAGTTTGCAAGTACTGGTCGGCTGACTCCTGAAATTTTTGTTTTCGAGTTTCAGAACCGAAGTCTTCAACTTAATGCTAAGTACCCCGTTGGGGAAAATTTTTCTTGCTCCTTACCAATGTCAGTAAAAGTTAATAATTGCATTACTTGTGGAAAGTAAATACCTCACAAAGATTTTCATTCGTACTGTATTCCTTGCCTAGACCCTGACCACGACGTACCTTGCAGTCGGTTTTGTGCTTTATCTAATCAGCGCACTATCGGTCGTTGGTACATTTTTGCCTCTAAGTATTTCGGTTCTCGGTTTAATTATCCAGAAATGTCATCAGTTAGCCATCCGACTACCAGGATTCCAAAAAAACACAAAGATAAAGACAGAGACAGGCCGCCGAAGTCCAAAACTGCTGACGATGCTTCTCCTAAGCCAGTCGCCAGTTCGCCGGTACTTAGTGACGCGCTTTTGCAGCCCCTGATACCCGCTAATTCTGATTCACAGGTCTCTACTGAGACCCATTCAGAGTCTGGTATGCCACGAGATGCTTCACCTATGGAACCCATGGATGTCTCTACCTTGGATGGGTCCTGAGCGGCTGTGCAGGCACTGGCTTCCGAGGGTGTATTCAGGCCTACAGACTTGCATGTCAAACCAACTCCACCTTCATTACTAAGGTCTAAATCTCAATCTATGTCTAAAAAACTGACGCACAGGACACATGTTCAGGCCCCTATGCCTAAAAAACAAATGATCAAAATGGCCGAAGATTTAATTACTCTAATTAGGGGTAGTCAACCCCCTCCCCCCAAGAGGCCTAGGGCTGAGTTTGATTATGAATCTTCTGATCAGATTTCTGTTTCTTCTGACTCTTCTAATGGCTTGGATTTGTCCATACCTACTTATGAGGATTCTGATGCAGAGGATTCCATTCCCTCCGCTTCCCCTCCTGAGGATATTTCTTTTGGGGAAACTTTACATACCTTAAGGGAGCATTTCCACTGGGAAAGTCAGGAATTTTCTGATTCAAAAAAGGCTTAGGGATTTCCTTCTTCTACCTTAGCATAGGCCTTTGGCTATACCTCCTGTACTAGACATTGTTGATGATGTGTTTTCGGAATCCATTATGGCCCCTGATTCCCTGCCTCCGGCTACTAGTAAACCTGACAGATACTACAGGGTTCCTGAGTCCCACAAGTTCCTTTTCAAAAATCCTTTTGCAGATCCAGAAACCATTTCTTAGGGGCCCAAGTGCATTAAGGCTTCTACTGCTAAAAATCCTACCCCTTCTGATAGAGACTCCAGGGCTCTGGATAGATGGGGTAAGGTTTATGCTTCTGGTTTATACTTGGCAATCAGGGCTTTAAACTGCCAATTTCATATGTTAAACTATCAACAGCATACTATTGGTCTGCTTAAACAGAAAATGATGTTGATTCCTGACTGTGTGGAAAATAAAGATTTACAGGATTTATTGCATTCTGCTGAACAAGTTGGAAAACATACTTTGCAATGTGGTTTTGATTCTTTAGAGGCCTCGTGCAGGCCTGCTGTTACTGGGTCTGTGCTTAGAAGGCATGCTTGGCTTAAGGAGCAATCTTTACCTGATCATGTTAAAGTGAAATTGTCAGATGCTCCATTAAATCAGGACCGCCTGTTTGGCAATAAGGCTGAAGAAGTTCTAAAAAAGATGGAAGATAAAGATAAATCTATGCAAACTGTTAAAGATTTCTTACAAGTGCAACCTCCAATATTTAGTAGGCACTGGCCTACTAAGAATTGGTCTTGGCAGGACCCAAGACTTTGTTAATCAGGCTGACTGAGGGCAACCTGCTAGCAGATTACCCAAATGTAATGATTGCAACAGTGAATACACTCGAGCATTTACATTTATGGTAAGTGCACACAACTGTACTTTATAGCTACTTCTCTGTCCTCTTTATGTGAAAAAAAATTATGGCCTCTTCTTTCATTACATAGCTGTTATATTCCACTGTACCATACCTCTTGACTTCTTAGTGCAAGAAATCTAGACAAGGCCTAAAATAATGAGGGGCAAAGGGCCCAAAATGGGGACAAATTTTAAATATTGCTCTTACAAACTTAGAAAGTTGCTATAATTACATGATTTGTGTAAGCATGCATTTTCTGAAAGATATGAAGTCTGAAATTCAAATTTATGTAACTATTTAATGTCTTCAATCTTCAGTGATTTGCCAGAAAAAACATAAGTTTTATAAGGAACAGATCAAAAATATGAGGCACAGATCTGGATATTCTGTGAAAATTTGGACAGTTGAAAGATACGCACTGCACAGCCTGGTTGATTTACATATTGTTACTAATTTCAGCTGGATTATTGCTGAGCACTTAATAGGTATATTAAGACTTGTGCATGATAATTTCTCCCAGATTAGTATTCATTTTATTTCTGCAAGTGTCTGAGACAGTACAGGATTAAAACTATGAGCTATTCACAATCTGCTTCTTGTGGTCCATTGTTTGATCCCTTCAGCCTCTTTTTACCTCCTGTGTAACTCTCACTAAGTCACTTAACCAAACAATGCTCTTGGGAATTGGGCTAGTCTCCTCAATGGAGTCTTGGACTGCATGTCTAGTCATAACTCTTAACTGTGCCCGGTTTTGCCTAATATTTTTACCATGCTTGTCATAAGATTTTTGAATTCTGGTAAATAACTGAGAATTGAAATCAGTCAAAATGCCAAACAAAAAGTTTCATACATCTTGTTGTTCAGTAGGCGCAAAACCTGTTTTTTTTAACTTTTCAAAATGGTAATATTTAAAAATGTTATCGTTGTCTGTCCATTATTTTTCATTTTCTCCATGAGTTTTGAGCAAAGAGGTTGACAGCTATGTGGCTAGTAAACATCTATGAGCTAAAACTGCTTTTGCATTTGATATTTGTGTATGCCTATGTGTTCACTCATTCATGTAGTAGTGCTTTGCAGTAAACTTGTGACGTAACCTGACAGTGTAGCTGGCTGGTTTTCCTCAGCAGCAGGGCATCATTTGTCATAGTTCGTCTACTTCTTGGCTAGTAAACTGACGCAGATATTTTATAGCAGCATAAAATGTCATGACAGAGCCACAGCCAGGAAGCTGTTAATTCTGTTATTTAAATAAAATATGTATATATGTAACAAACTCCACACTACAATGGCATTCATTTCCCTTTTATTTCCAAACTGCATGCCCCTTTTTCTGGCAGTCTAACTCTCACACAGTTCTTGCTACTACTATCTTATTGGCTGCAGCTTGCCTCTCAGCAGGATAAAAAAAAAGAAAAAAAAAACAACTTGGCTTAACGCTACAGCTGATCGTACAACAGATTGTAACAGTATACTGTAAATGTGCCACTTGGCATTTTGTGGCAGTGTATTTTTTAAGTAAAAGAAATTCCATGTTTTCTGCAAAGTTCATGACACCTGAGAGGTCTGTTGGCCTGTTGAGAAGTATGGGCTATGACCTGTTTATTTCTTTCTTTCCAAATAACAGAAAAATAAATGTATAAATAAAAGGCATTAAAGTGCTTCTGGAAAAGGAGCGCTCTAGGCAACTGCCTAGTTCACCTGTATGTAAGCCAGCCCTGCCTTCAATGTATGAAAGAACAGTGTTAGGATAACACGCTTGTGGATATGACTTCAGTTAACATAACCATGGTTTAAATTTTTCGTTGTTAATGCAGTTTCGATAAACTCATCTCAATCATGTGAAATTCGCTTTTGTGGTATTTTGTTATTTTGAAGTAGACCCGGTCAGGTATATATTCTAGGGGTTTGAGTTAAGTGATATTAGGTGTTAATATTTATTTTTAGTGCTTGCAATACATGCAATATATGTAGTTTCATTTTATTTAGATTAACTAGGTTTTAGGATAGAGTTAGTATAGAGTGCACAATAGTTGGAGAGAGCATTTCTGACTAGTTGGAGAAGTCTTTTTCTTGGTTCCCCACAGCTGCCCTTTAGGCACCCCCAGGAACATCTCATGTTTACTGCATCTACTGAACCTGCCTAACCTCCTCTTCAGGCAAATTCCAACTCACGCTTGGGTCTGGTGCGGAGCATGAAGCACCCTGGGCCAGTGTCATACTACTGAGAAGGAGGGAGGACCTAGCTTCTAATCTGGTTGAGTATACTCATACATGTCTCATGGATGGATGTGAAATAGGTGCGCTGGAATATTATCTCTCCTATGTGACAACTCAGCCACTGCTCTGCCTCACTGAAGACAGCACCCTCCTGTATCTCCATGGCCTTCATCATGGTCAACAATGAAGTGCCCCCAGATCCACATCCTCCTCCTTGATGGGCATGCCCACCCTCCCTTGCCAGTGCCTAAGCCAATAATCAACCCATGTCACTTGGACCATAGCTTGGATATATCCCTCTACACCAGTGTACCAGCTAACTGACTCATTGGAGAGTTGATAATGTACCTAGAATGTGAATAAATGTGATGAAATACATGTAGGAAGTAGATAAATGAAAATACACCATAAAGTGGGACGCATGGATTTATTGTACCCTGATATTGAGGCATATTATTGGGATAAATATGTATTATGTTAATATATATTATGTATATGAAGATGAAAAAAAATACTCTACAAAAGCACACACAAAAGCACTCACACAAGCACTTATGCACACACAGACACAGAAATATAGTGGATTATTCATTGCAGAATAATCAAACCTACATTGCTGGGTATGTTGCAGCAGTGGTGCAAGCAAACTAATTTTGCACAGATTTACAGCAGATGGATTTGCACCTGTTTGCAGCAGTGGTGCAATGAGACTAATGTCTGTACATATTTGCAGCAGATGGATGCGCACCTGTAAAAGTTAGGCCAATACTTTTAGCTGCCCAGTTTACAGCTGCTGTTGCCATAATTCTCCAGATGCTCTGTTCTCCACATTGTCATAGAACTGGATATTGTCTGTCACACTGACATTAACTGTATTACTTCAAGAGCTGTGGACTAGATATAAAGTGTAATAAAAATGGCATATAAAAGTCTTTTAAATGATAAAAATAATTCAGATGTGTTCTGTTTAAATATTCATGCTAATAACATTTCCAGTTAGGAACTCTGTAGATAATGTGCTGTTGCTGTCATTGTGACAAATATTGTCTTGATAATTAATTTCTTTGTCCTAAGCTTACTAAAGAAATACAGTCTTTTCCAGGGGAAAAATGGGGGGTGGGGGGATTTCCAAGAAGGTACAACAGTGCAAGTATCTAAAAACAGAGGTTATTTTTAACTCCAATGAGGGAACTATATATGCTGCATGCTGTCTGACAAAAGTTTCTGTTTTAAAACTGTAAAATGTTTTTTATGTTGCTTTTGCTTTGATTAAAAGTATTTTGACAGGTAGGAGGCAAAGAAGTAAATAGATGAACGAAAAAGGAAATGAATATATCATGTGATAGAAACCAACAGATAATATTGTACAAAATCAGTTTTGGTAATGGATGTGCTTGGACTAGGATTGAATGGAAAATTAATGAGATAAGTTTGTTGTCTAAAAGGAGGCAGGATAGCATTATCTGCAAAAATAGTGCGCTGGAAACACTAGCTTTTGGAATTTTGTGGAATGAAGGTGTTTTTTAATGGAATGCAAAACATGCACACTGAAAGTTGTTTTGCAACAGTTTTTTTACGGAATAACACTGCAAGCAGTAGATGCCAGTGTGAAAATAAATAATTAATTTAATCTTAGTGGCATTACAAGCTGTCTGATAAAAGTTCCTGTTCAAATGAAAACGAAAACTAGTAAATTATGTGATTGAAACCAATATGTAATATGGCATAGTGTTAATTTTGATAATGCATGCACTATATCCAGAAATCATGCAAAACTAACAAGACAAGTATTTTGACTGAAAGTAGGCTAGATAACAAGATTTGTGAAATAATGCAGTTGGAACACTAACTGAGTGAAGTTGGTTCAATGCCAGATGTTGTTTGGAATAACTAAAAGGTAAGGCATAAAAACTGGAAAATGTTTTAAGACCGTTGAGGTAAGTCGTTTCCAGTGAGGAGATAAATGCCTCATTTCATTTTCATTTCACGTGTCATCAGGATTCAAGAGTCAAGGGCTCTCAGTCTGCATAGACTGGCACATCACAAGTGCTTTTGGAATACAGTCCACCTTCCTTGTAAGCTTTGCACATTTTAACAGGGTAGAGACTCTACGTCTGGATAGCAAAGCCTGACCTTTTAAAATAGCTACAGAAGCTGAAATGTTTACTAGCTAAGCTAACTACCATTACAAGAATAGAAGGACAGCTTCAAAAGTAATGTACTCCAGACAAGGGAAATTATCACTGATTTACAAAAGCTGGTCTGTGTAAAAGAAATTTAAAGACAGTATTGGAAGAAAGAGTCAGCTCTAAGGCTTTGCAAAAATATGTACATGGCTAACTTGATGTTTATTTCTTTGGTGAAGAGGAAACTATATGTTTTTATTAGGGATCAGGTTCATTTGAAACAATATTATAGAGAATGTGGGTCTGATACATAGAATAAAATACAATGTTTTTTGTAGCACAATATGACTTACTAATTTACTAGTTAGTATGATTTTTAGCTTTTTATTCTGCATGCATAATGTTGCTGTGAGTAGGTGCTTTTATGTGTTCATCTCTTTAAATTTACTCACTGTTTTTGGTGCATTTTCCTGTTTAAAAAGAAAGTGGACTGGGTGTGTGATTAGAAAATAGGCTCTGTCGCAGTCGGACTTTCATGATAAACAAATGTTAAATAAATAAATAAATACTTTACTGAACAAAAGCACTCAAACTCTTAACAAATTGAGGTTTGTGACTACTGGAGCAGTGTTTTGATCTTGGAGTTTTGGTGGAGTATGCTGCTATTTGTGTTGTTACCTGGTTGCTGTGACTTATTAATTTGGAAAATAAGTGCACTTTTTGGTAAAAAAAAAATAATAAATAAATAAACAAATAAATAAATAACAGGAGATGGTATTGACCTATATCTACAATATTAATGCACAAGTAATAATGTTACAGGAGACATATCTTAATCATAGAGGACAAAGCTTTTGTAAAGGAAAGCAAAATGAGTATGTTTTTGCTCAGACAGAAGGAGATCAAAATAAAGTGGTCTTAATATTAATTAAAAATTGTATAGGAATAAAGATTGAGGAACACCTGAAGGACAGGGAGGGAAAAGTTATTGTAGTGAGAGGTTACTGGCAGGGAGTAGAAGTTACACTGGCTGTACTTTATATTCCACCAAAAGCAGTTAGAAAAGGTATAAAAAATATTACTGGCAAAGTTATAGGCTTTCATCAAGGGTGTATGGTGGTAGGAGGATATTGGAATACTATAGGAAATAAGGAAGACATCTCTGGAGAGCCAAGATACCACAAAATATTTACTGACGGACTGTAATTAGAGAAGTACATGCATATATTTGGGCATAATAATGTAATGAAAATAAGACAGAATTAAATGAAATATACATATTTTTCAGTAAACTATGGATCTGGGGTAAGATTTGATAGAGTTTACATATCAAAAGAATACTGCGGTGGTGGTGCTGCAGTAGCGTTGTCACCTCACAGTTAGACGTTGCACGTTCGATTCTCAGTTAGAGCATCTTCTGTGTGTCAACATGCGTGAATGGGCATTTCTTTGCTGAAGGTTGTGCGTTAGGCCCGGCAAGCCAGCACGTAAAAATCTACTGCCAATCATTAGTGGACCGGAGTTCCGCTGTGGCGACCCCTAACCGGGAAAAGCCAAAAGAAAGAAAGTACATATCAAAAGAATTGTCTAACATGGTATGTACCATAAGAACATATCCAGTGATAGTGTCATATCATACACCAATATAAGTTAAGTTTTGTATGCAAGTAAAAAGTATATTGCGATAAGCATTGACTTTTTCTTGTTTAATGATCAGATGGATCAAACTTTAACTGAAATATTATTAAAGTTGAACCTAAGCAGTAAAGTGATTGCTGAAGACTTTGATAATTGTAAACTGAAGATTAGAAATATTATCACAATAAAAGCAAGTATGGAGTAATAATCATAATTGGTATCTAGGAGGCTTAAAAGGGTTTACAGGAGAAAAAAAGGTATGTGGAACACAAAAGGTTGAAGTACAACTGAATGTGTCTAGAATGTTTATACAAACGTAGTTAGAAAACATGAATGAACATAGAGCAATGTTTTTCAAACAACTATTTTTAACAATAACCCCAGGACAACCAAATTGCTGGCTCAAAATCTGAGGTAAGGAAAAGTTGAAAGGATGTCAACTAAAATCAGGAACTATGAGAATGATATGGAATAAGTGGTCCCTGGAAAATTTATGAATTTAATGCTAAATTATTCCAGTGTTCTAGATGAACAAAATTTAGAGGATGAAAGTAATATACAAGAAAAGGTAATATATTTGACATAGTTACAATTTCCTCATAAACAGCTGTAGAAATGGGCATTAATACCAAAAATAAAGGAAAATGAAATTAAAAGAAGCAATGAAAAAACAGAATACAGGAAAAACTCCTGGCGGTGATGGAATTCTAATAGAAATTTTATTTATTTATCAATTGCTTTTATTTACTAGGAAGGTCTGACTAGGCACAGATCCCATTTTAGTGGAGGCACAGGGAGAATGCTCCAGTGTACAGAATAAGTAGAAGGTAGTTATACAAGATTTACACAATACAAAATGTACATACATGGAATAATGATATGATATTTAATCAAAACAAGAATACGGCAAAATATTTGTTAATATCAAATGTATAAGAGTCTAGTTGTGTTCAAAAGGAATCAGCTGTAAATAGATGTTAAGTATGGGACAGTGAAGTAATTATAGGACGAAGGTTACAAATTATGAAGAAGTAATGAGGAGGTCCAGGTAAAAGAAGTATCTTTGGGAGATATAGGTAGTAGTGGAAAGGGATAGGGAATGGTCAGACAGTTAAGAGGTGGTGAAAAATAAGTTGTATTATGGCCAATTATGTAAATGAGTTGTGACAGTTATTAAAGGTTTGGAGATTATCCAGAAACATCACATGTACAGAGTCAGTAACTGAGTAGGTAGGACTTTAGTTGAGATTTAATTGATTTTAGAGAGGGTTCTTGTCATATTGCTAGTGGAAAGAAATTCCATAATTTTGCGAGGTAGTAGAAGAGTGGTGATTTGCCAGTGGAGTTGTTGGGTTTGGGTACATATAATAGGTATTTGTCCAATGAATGTACTAGACTGGAATGTTTATATATATATATATATATATATATATATATATATATATATATAGATATATACGTATGAGGGTGGAGATAGATTGACATTTGTTATGTCTACATATGGCATTAGAGATTTATGAAGTTGTGGGTAGGTTAGTAATGTGGGAATTCCAGCCACTGTAATTCACTTAGAGGTGGCACAGTGGTGGGATCTATATGGTAGGTAGGTAGTGAATCTTGCTATTTTGTAGTAGCTTTGCTCAGATTTGTTTAGCATGGTCATGTGGATGTTGTTAATGTTGGGTGCAGAATATGTTAGAGTAGGCAAGAAAAGAGAGGAGACAATGTGTTTTCTTGTAGTGTGTAAGAGGAAGGGCTTGGCTCTATTGAGAGAATGCAGTTTTGGTATAATTTTTTTCACTATATTTTGGATGTGTCTGTCAAAGTGTAGGTTCCCCTCTACAATGATATGTCTTAATTTAGTATGTGTAGCAAGTTTAATTTTTGTTTTGTTGATTGAGGTGACTGAGAAGGAGGTTTTGTTGACTGTAAGCTGTTTGGGAGTAAATAGGATTAGCTAGATTTGTTTGGGTTTAGTAAGATCTGGGCAGACATTCGGATTTCCACAAGCATGGAAAATTACACTATGTGGTGAAGGGCATTGCTTAATAAGTATGAAGGAGCTTAAGTTGGGGTGAAGTTTTGTGGTGAGCTATCTAAAATGTGTTGCCTTACAAGAGGAACAAGGCATAATTGTGCAGTTTCACCACTACTCTTTGTTTTATATTTCGAGCTATTAGCCAGTGACATAAGATAATCAAACATAATTGGATATAAATTCCATAATAACATTGCATGTTATTAATTCAGAATGATATAAAAGTATATTTGATAAACTAAAATATTTTAGTAGTATAGAAGGATATGAAGTAAATGAACCCAAACCAGAAGCTATAATAATGAGCTATGCCCCAATCCATGACTTGATACATAGCTTCCCCCTTTTAGTGGAGTCATGACAAGATGAGATACCTGTCAATTTGGATGAAATGGGATATTGAGCAGGCAACTAAATAAATGTAGAGGAAATAGCTGAAAAGATTATAAGTAAAATAAGATGTTATTTATAGACATTGATAATAAGATGTCTTTGTTCAACTTATTTTTTATGTAGATCAGGAGATATCAGATATGGAAGAATATAAAAACGGAAATGAAGGGGTTTCTTTATAATAACGAAAGAGAAAGAGCACAATAGGAAAAAAATAATACTGACAAATAAACAGATTGATTTAGGACATCCAAATATAGAGGCATACTATAAGGTCATGGAACTTAGAATAATATGTATGATTCAAGATACAGAATATATACACCACAGAGCAGGAAGGCAAACCTAAAAGAAGCAAGTCTCTTAGGTTAAGTTGGTTTTAGACACTTAATCTGATATATAATTTATAGCCTAGCTACTGCAATTCTCACTATATTCTACCCCATTCCACAAGGGATTGTGGGAAAGAACTGGCACATATTTGTATTTACCCATCCATTCATCCAGACTACATTTGAAAAGGGCGAGGAAACCACTATGATATGCAGGGTAAGGCTGTTCCAAAGGAGCAGAATTCTTTGAGCAAGGTATCTATCATGACATACAATTCTGTTTATGTTATGGTGCAGACTGAGATCTTTTGTGCAGGTGCTCATAGTGTTTTTGAGAACCTGAAGGTGGTCACTCTGAACATGATCATTTGAGGTGTTATAGACTAGACAGAGATCACTCCTAAGAGAAGAGGGATAGGGCCTTAAGGCATTCTGCGTTGCTAATAGAATTTAGGCCATTGATTTTCTTTGTGAGGAAGTGTTGGGGAGTCTTTTGACTCTGATCATGTGTCTTGAAAAGTGCATACCATGGAGGGCATTGTATTTGATAATGGGCTTAAAGAGGGAAGTGCAGAGAGTTATGATGGCATACTTGAACCAAGATGATATACCCTTGCTAATCATCTGGGCTAGTTAGAAAAAGTGTCTAATGATTGTGGATACATTGTCTAAAATGTGTCCAGGTCTATGATAACTGTGTCAGTTTTGATGTGGGGGTTATCATTTATGTGCTACAAGCATGAGTGTACCTGTTTTATGAAGGATATTATTCTACACTTAAGGCCACAGTCTTGGCACCATTTATTTGTATATGTTAGTCCTTTTTGTAGAACCTGGTGGTCCTTTAGAGAGTTTACAATGGCACCAAGTTTTGTAGTCATCAGCAGGCATGGTTTGCCAAAGGCCTTTAGCAACAGCTTTGACATCTAAGAAATATATGAAAAAAATAGAAGCAAACCCTGTACCCCCACCACTGGTAGCAGGCCTTTTAAAAGAGAGTGTGCCCTCAGTCTTAATTTGCTCAGGTCTGTCAGTGAGCCAGTTAGATATACTGTGGGTATAATGCTGGGGTTTACATTTAGTTTGACTAACTTATGTAAGATTTCCAAGTTTGTAATGATGTCAGAAGTATTGGTTAGGCCAAGGCATGCAGTGTATACCAATTTGTCTTCATTACAGGCTACTTTGACTTTTTCAAAGAAATCAACAAGGTTAAGCATGCAAGACCTAACCTTAACAAATCCAAACTGATATGAGTCAGGGGACTTTAGTACACAAATGTTTATGGTTATGAAGTCAGTAATAATAACAATGCATTTCATTGTTTTGCAGATACACTTGTGAGGCTTATAGTTCCATAGTTGCTAAGGTTACCACCTGTCCACTTTTTCCGGATTGTCCAGAAATCAAATGGTTTGTCCAGTTGTCTAGTTTTGCTTTTAGCCATCTAGAATTTGATGCCAACCATGTTGCTCCCACCCTTCCTTTTAGCTGATTGGTTGAACCACGCTGACAGCTGCAAGCTGAGAACCAATCAGGAGCAAGGAGACTGAGAAGACGAGACTGAAATTCCCACCCTTGAGAGAAACAATAAATACAGCTGCACAATGTGGCCTGCCACCATTTTATGGTGAGATCTCCTTTCAGTATACTGCATTATTATTGTTGTATGTTGAATAATTTAGGCTTGAAGGAAGAATGTAGTATGGTTGGCTCAGCCAGACTCAGAGTTGGTTGGCATATGGCACTGACTGTTTCCTAGTCCTATATCCTATGATCATCATTGTGCACATTTGTGGTGGCGGTTGGTGAGTCATCATTAACTGTTTTTTTTTTTTTTTTTTTTTTTTTTAAATTTTGCATTTGCAGGTGAATCGCAGCATGCCATGCGGGGAGGGGTCAGCAGGCAATACACAGTAATTAACTGTGTTGTCCTTAGTTTTCAGAAAAGTTGCTGTTGCCTCTGATGATGCTGTCTCTCAACCTTACAGCACAATAAATCTGGACAACCTCCCAAAGGAAAAAAAAAACATAATGGTGTGTGGGGGGGGGGGGGGCTCAAGAATAGGGTCACATTTTAAATATTGCTCTTATAAAACTGGAAAGTTGGTAGAATATAAGGTTTTGTGTTACCATGCATTTTCTGAAGATTGAAAACTTAAAAGTATGTCATTATTTAGAGACTTCACTCCTCACTAATTTGCCAGGAAAAAAACTTTTATACAGGACAAACCAAAAATATGATGCAAAAATCTGGACAATGTATCAAAATCTTGACAGTTAACTTGAGAGGTATGGTTATGGGACAGTTTTGATCAATCACTGAAAACTGTAGGTAAAAGTGTAATTTTCAAACATTGTTCTCCACCCCAGGCATGCCTTTGATCCAGAAGTAGTCCATATGTACTTATGATTACATAAAAGCAGTAAAAAGCACAGGGAGGGTTCACTGTTAGCTACCTTACAATTTTATAAGCAATGAGCACAGCAGGACTTCAAATTAAGTAACCCTGGATATTGTAAATCAGTAATAATAAATAAAATATGAAGTACACACTTCATATCATGTACAGATATTTTTCAGTATGTTAACATTTAACTCTCTCTTGTCTTCAAGCCAGCCTTAACTTATTTAGCAACGCACTGACAGTTCTGGGCATAATACACTGTTCAGACACTGGGCAGGTGATATATTTTTGTAACTGTACATACTCTAGTGTACAACTGCACACTGTGTGTTAAACACTACAAACAATTTCAGCCACAAGTTTTAATTTATCAACAAAGTCAAAATGCTCATTTTAATTAGTTAGAGGCACAACCTATCTGACAAACACCTCACAAGTTAGTTAAAAAAACAACTAAACAAGCTAAACATCTAGAAGGACAGATAAACATACATTGTTGTTAGCATCAACAACCAGTTCAAGTATTCTTCAAGCAGAAACTCAGCAAGGAAAAAGGTGGGGCCAAATTTTAAGCCATTCCCAGCATCCCTTGTCACTACACTCACCTTTTGTGTATCTGCTTCAAATCATGGCAGTGTATAGCATGCCCTTGAATATCAAGAATTTGTCTACAGCCACTGCTGCACGTTGTCGTATATTTGCTAAACAAAAGGTGGAACAGTGCTAATTTTAACAAGAATTAGTTTCCAAGTAACTCTAATTATTTAATTTCTAATGTCAGTGCATTTAATGTTATGGGCATCACTGTGAATGAATCAGGACAAATCTCAAGAGAATCAGGAACAAATTCAGAAATAATCAGGAAAAATCAGGTACATTTTTAAAATAGTCATACTATTAACTTGATACATTGATCGAATATGAGAATGTGAATTAATATTGATTTTCTGAAGTAAAAGGGGTCTATAACCCTAATTTATTCTCCACGTTTTCTCCAAAAGTCACCAGTTCTAGAAGGGATTAAGAGAGAAATAACTAACATTTGAGTCAAAATCAGGGAGAGTTGAGAGACATTTTTGTGAACTTTTAGCCTTTTAGAAAGGCGTTTGCAGTATGTGTTATTGACTGCAGTCATACAAGCTTGGTAGACATATTGGGTTTTCACAGTTGTTTACACTGAGTTTGTCTGACTACACTTTCTGAGGTCAGATGTAGACCAGTGTGGGGCAGAAGGAGCTACATTATCCAGCACAAAAAAAAACAGAATGTCTCTTTAAGATGAAGATTACTTTTGGATGATGTTAATTGTTGATAATACCATTTTATTATAAGACATTTTACTGAGAAGATTAATGTAATAAACAGCAGTGATGTGTGGTAATATGGTGTTTATTCTGAAGTGTTTGATACAGCATGTTTTCCGTTTGCTGGGATGTCACTTCTGGATGATGAAATATACCAGTCACATTTGTATATCTATGCTGTATGGTCACTTATAGCTTTCAGAACTAAGTATAAATTTGGAGATCTACACATTTCACATAACATTCCTCACAGTGGACAATGCAATTCTATGCAGTTTAGTAAAAAATGCTCCAGATAGTTTCCTTGATTCATTGTACATTTGATGTTGCATACAATAACTGCATGTGGACTATAAGTCAAGATTATTGATTCTGAGTATGACTGACAAATGGTGCAGAGTTACTCACATAAATGGGTATGGCCAAAGCACAGATTGGGCAGGGCTTGCTTTCCAGGAAATGGCATAATGGAAAGGTGGCAACCTAATAGTTGCCAGAATCAGTGCTGGGATCTCATTTCTGAAGGTAGATGACAATCGCTGTCCTCCATGCTTCAGGCACAAAGACAGAGGAGAACCAGAGACGGAACAGATTGTGGATTAGGTCAGTGACATTGCTTCATACTGACAATGATGCACCCCAGTCCCACTGTAATGCCCTACAACTAATATTTTTCATGTCAGAGAGAGGCTTTAAGACTTCCTCAAGGATATCTTTGGGGGAGGAGCTGACATAAACTTTGACATCTGAAAAATAAAACTATTCCTAAGCTTCATACTGTGTTTGTATGGGTGTGGGGGCAGATTCATATTGATATACTGAATGCACTGAATGCATTTACATTTAATGCTGTTTAGTCACAAATAATTTGCTGAAAATGACTTTTAGCAATTTTTTTATACATTTCTTTGTATGGGTCCTTAGCTGCTGATATACGGTTCAATAATTTATGCTTTCAGTGGATTGATATATGGCCTTAGCTCTATCTCTTTGTTTTATGAGACGTTTGGTGTCATGGGAAAGCCAAGGTAGTTGTTTGGATTTGATTTGTATTTTTCTTATGGGGGCCAGAGTATTTAGGAGTTCAAGGAATTTGTTATTAAAGTATTCAACTGCAAGGTTCTTGCATGAATGAATGAAAATTCATTAAATGTGATTTTAAAATTTACTGATTTATTTTAATTTTCATATCTTTGAATGCATAACATTAGAAAAGAAAGCACTAATGCTTACAAACTACAAGCTTATGGTTCCACAGGAAAATAAAAAAATCTAACAGTTCTGCTCACCCAGTATCATATCCATCACTATCATGCTTTGTAAGCAAAGGTTTAAAAGTGAAGACAGAATTGTGTGCAAAGTAGCACAATGGACTGGAATAATAAACAACATACAATGATGCTTAAATATACTTCACTGTCAAATTTTTCACTAATGTATTTCTCAGTGAAGTGTATATGCAGACAAGTTAGTAAGTCTGCCTAGAATGAAATGTCAGATCATATGAATGTTTCATTTGCAGAAGGGGGCAGTGAACACAACACCAAATAACAAAAGCAAAATTAGGCCACCCTATTCAGAGCCCAAAAAAAGCTAGCATAGGTCACTAGTGTCCATTTAACAACTGAAAATTCAAGAAATTGTCTATACCTGCAAAATCCAGCGGGACAGGAAGAAAGAAAAATAAAACTGCAGAATGGGACCACAGTCAGTTTATGAATATTTCCTAACAAACTGCTGATCTCCAAATGCTCAGACTTTTTTTGACTCATATGTGCAAATATTTGATGCTGGGGGGGGGGTACATAGCAGTGGAAAAATAGATGCATTTTGCCAGCTCAAGCAGTTCTGTTCTAAAAGATTGTAATTTTGCTGAATTAGATTTGTATAATATTAGTTCCCTGAATTCAAATTGTAACAGTACTACTAACACCAGCAGAATGACAAGTGCTTAGGGGTTACTAGAGGGAATACTGTCTGAGATACTTGCAAATTATTACTGTTTCTGCAGTTTCTAATACATTTCAAAGACTACATGTGCACTTGCTTATGTATATTTAGAGTTCTTAAAATGATTTATCTGTGGGTGACTCATTGTGATCAAAGCACATTTAAAGTTAGCAGGGTTAGCTGCCTTAGGAGATGGTTGTACTGAAATTGTCACTTGGCTTTTTTTTCTTTTTTTGGCACTGCTCTCTGATATATGAGTCAAACGATCATTTTAGCAAGCCAAAAAAAAGACACATAAATGTAATGCATATATTTCTGATTGCACATTAACTTAATGCGTTAAAAGGTCACTCAAGTTCTTAGCATGCTTACTTACTATATCAATATATTCTTTTGTAATTTTGAGTTAATTGATGGATTTGCTAGTTTTTCAGACCATTTTCTGATATAATTCATTTTCTGTTGTACAACAGGAATACTGTCTTTCTTGCTGTGAGATGTACTCAGTATTGTGTCCCTCAATGTTCTGTCTTGCTATTTTGAAAGTTGACTTTAGGATAAATCGACTTTCTGATAAAAATCCTTATACATTGAAATCTATATTAAAAAAATATATACACACTCACATATATATATATATATATATATATATATATATATATGGGTCCCCTTCAGATGGTCAAACTTTTAAAAGCTCGACTTTCATATGACTGAGACCATATGATCTAACTTTTAAAAGCTTGACCGGTCTGAATGGGGATCTCCATAGAGCACGGAATGGGAAGATTTCCCTTTACTGCAATGTAGTGTGATTTCAGAGTTGGTATATTTAAATAGCAGGGGGTGTGTGGGGGTGCAGGGAGGCTTGCCCCCCTTCTAGCAGTGTTTAGTTTTTTTTATTTATTTATTTTTTTTCCCACATTTTCGAACATTCAAATATTTGATCATATGGTCTCAACCATATGAAAGTCGAGCATTTGGATGTTCGATTATGTAAAGTAGACCCATATATATATATATATATATATATATATATATATATATATATATATATATATTTATGTGTGTGTGTGTGTGTGTGTGTGTCTGTGTGTATATGCATATATGGATGTGGATGGGTCTGTTTATGTGTAAAAATTTGGTAATTAGGTTAGAGCTCTGATCCACACAGACCCAGTCTTTTCAGGCTCAGCCCAAGAACACAGTTTGGTTAAGTGGCGTGTTCAGGGTCACAAGCAAATGGGCGAATAAAGGCTGTGGGACTTAAACCCAGAGACTGCTGCAGGATACAGGTGTTCTAGCCATAGTTTGAAACCTCTGCACCAAACTTGCAAAGCTGTAGTGCCATATTAAAATTGTAACTTAGTTTTGTTGCCTACAAAAGCAGTCTGTTATTTGTATTTTAATTTGAGCTGTTAATGAGCTCAGATGAGTCATCTAGTCAATGATACAGTGTTTGATTCCTGGCACTGTATTTGCCTGCTGTGTGACTCAGAGCATATCAGATAACTGGGCAGTGCTATGGGTTGCCCCTGAAAATAGGCACTTGTGTCTAGTGGGTTTACCTGGTTAACAAATGTGTAAAATAAAAATGTATTTATCGTTTGTTGACTGGGAAAGTCCAACTAGGACAGAGCCTATTTTCAGCGGAGGTCTAGGGAGAAACATTCCAGATACATGTCTTTGGAATGTGAGAGGAAACCCACATGAAAGCAGGAAGAACATGCAGACTCCACACAGAAGACACCCCAGCCAAGAATCGAACTAGAGAACCTCTTACTGTGAGATAACAATGTTAACCACTGCACCACTGCTCCAAATAAATATTTTTGCCTTTAAAGGCATAAAAGTGTTAATGCCATGTATCTGTTATAATCTGTACTGAATGAAGTCACTGGCTGTATGTGAGAGTAGGAATTTAATGTTAGACTGGATTTTTAGATTTGGAGATGTAAGACATACCTCATTACATCCTAAGTGGTGTTATTCTGTGCTGGATCGTTGTACTACTGCTACTGATGTTGGAATCCGTGATACATATGTGCTGATGGTGAAAAGTTAAACATGCTTAAATCATGTACAATACAAAAACAGAAGCAAAGCATCTAGATATCAGTAAGTATACCTTGTAGAGTAAAATTGGTGATAAACCTGCTGCTTGCCATTAAGCAAACATAAAGAAGGCAAGGAAGAAGGCTAAACTGTGTTCCAGAAATATGTGTCTGTTCTGTCATAGTGCCACACTTCAGACTTATAAGATTTCAGCCTCTTACATACAGTTGAATGGAAAATGGAAAAAAGACCCAAATAAAGAAAATGAATTAACATAGCTAACAGCATGATGCCTGCATGTAAATAATCTTTTGAATGACAAGGCAACACCAGAGGTTTGTATTGCATCTGAACTGAAATCCAAGGCATCCACTGCAAACAACTAAAAAATAAGTATAGTTAAAGCCTGTATTGTATTTTGTTAACTGTATTTATTTGAATTGCTGCTTCATTTTTGCTGATGGTGTCTGCATTTTTTTTGCACTTTGAAATTTTGTACTACTGCCTTATATATCATAAGCTAGATTCAGACTTGCTGAATCTAGCCTGTTCATAGGTTCATAGGCTCATAGATGTGTACTAGGCTAATAGCCCTGGAGCCTTTACAAGCCTAGACCATAGGATTATCCTGGCATCGTGCCACCCGACCTTAGTTCCCAGTACCTCTGTCGAGTAGGGCCACTGGAGTGATCCCGGGGTGAATTTTCTATTTCCCATCCACTCATCAAGATTTCTCGTGAAGAGGGCCAATGAGATGCTCTATTTGACATGTAAGGGAAGTCTATTCCATAGCATGGGCATTCTCTGGATTATGAACCTGTTCCTCCAGCTTGTTCTGTTGATTGTGGTATTGAGATTGAGGTCTCTGGAGCGTGTGGTACGGAGGGATTGGGATTTCTTTAGATGTAGCATTTCTAGCAGATCTGGATCAAACATGGATTTGTAAGTCAAGCAAAGATCGCCTCTAATTAGGTGATATGAGACAGAGAATAGTTGGAGTTTTTTGAGTCTGTCCATATAGGATAAGTGTTTAAGGCCTAGGATCCTCTTTGTCAGGTACTTTTGCGGCTTCTCCAGTTGTTGCAGGTGTCTAGTGAGGTACATGCCAAATGGGGCATTGTACTCGATGACTGGCCTAATGAGGGAAGAGTAGATGGAGACAATGACCTCTTTCTTCCTGGATGCAAAACCCTTAGTAATGAGATGTGCCACATAGAAGGACTTTCTGACCACAGTGTCAATGTGGTGGTCAAAAGAGAGGTAGCTGTCAACCTGTTTGGTATAACTGTGCTCTAAACCTGCCATCTTACATTAAGAGGGCCTCATTGCACCTTTGTGGCAGAAATGTGTATCTCAGGCTCCATATGAGCTTGGGATTGTGGGAGAAAGGCTCACTTTGGAGCTTTCCCACTGGTAGTTTGTCTTAAAACTGTTGATTTCACCAGCATTTAAGCCTCAAGTTTCTGCTAGTTGTGCATTGCACAACAGGGGTTAGCGCTGCCCTTTATAAATGCAAATACCTGGAAACTTAAATTTTCCCTAGTCCCCTGTTGCTCTGCAGACAATTCAGCTGCACACACTGAGCAGCATCGCCACAACTCTTCAACCTAAACCATCAACAGAATGAGCTCCTTTGTTAATACTACATCATAAACTGATCTAACGTACCCACTCCCCAACAGTACTACCATATAAACCTGCCAATGTGGATAGTCACTTTCCCACAATTTCTCCTGCTGGGATGATTGACTTGGGCATCCTGAGGCAATGTAACAATTGCTTCATGTATACTGACAACCACTTAGTCATGAAACAAACAAATACCATATCTGAGAGATGTAATTACACTATCAGTTTGGAAACAATCCTCTCATGTAACAAAAAACAAGGCATCAAACAGGCTGTCAGCTCATGCATGACATCTCTCACACAAGTTCAGGACAAACACATAAACCCACATATGTGGGGCTACTCACTAGAAGCCTACCAAAAGATCAGAGACCTCCCAAGTGCAAATTATCTGCACACACCTCAACATGTATAGAAACCACCGCACATAACAACACACATATCAGTGTCTCACCAAATAAGCCCCTGAGGCAATGCACCTCAATACCTAATGTCTTGGTCATAGGAGACTCCATAGTGGGATACACAGATGTCCCACTCGCTAGGCTGGCCAAGGAGAAGGTCACGGTCAATTGCCTATCAGGTGGCAGTATCCATCAGACCATGCATGCTCTCAGGTCACTCAACAACAAGCACTGTTATGACTCAAAGCATGTTTGGGGTGAATGACTTGAGACATACTTTGATGTACCTCCCTGGGCTATATAAAGAGAGACATGACTGAACTCTCAGATTATGTGTCCCATGCAGGTATGACCATAGCCCTAAGCAGCATTCAACCTTCACCCAGGATGATGCCACAATATAAACAAAAAATTATTGACTTCAACAATTGGCTTAGCTTCTGGTGTCATTCCAGGGGGATTCATTATTTGTCAGCCTTGGAAAACATGGTTGACAGGCCACACTGTTTTGCCAGAGATGGTCTGCACCTGTCTCCCCTAAGCTAAGGTGCTTGCCTTACCCATAGTGCCATTTTTAGGCAATGTCAGAAATGACAAAATTTCCAACATAGCAAAATCCACTCAAGATAAACTCAAGGTTCTACTGCTTAATGCTAGGAGTCTAAACATAAAACTGCACTCCCTGGAAGCATTACTCTCCTTGGAAGATACTGATGTCTGTGCAGTCATTAAAACATGGTTCAAGGCCGCAGAGAACACCCCAGCTGTGCAAGGCTACAATGTCTTCTACATGTTCAGACCTCATAATGAGTGTGAAAGAACCAAAGGTGGAGATGTAGCCATCTTCATTAAAGCCAAGTACACCTCAAGATTGGTCAAACAGTGCAACTCTCTTGATCTACTCAGTTCCCAGTTAACTAGAGGCAAAACACCCTACCACATCATTGCTAGCTACAGGTCTCCCTCCATGAATCAAGAAAAGCACAATACCTACCTGGACTTATTGGAGTCACTCGCCATACAGCCCAAGATCTTAGTTATGGGAGATCTCAATTATACCTCCATCAACTGGGTAACATACATGAGCTCAAACATGCTCACCCAGAAGTTCCTGGACATTATCAGTACAAATGCTCTGAAACAGATGGGTGGTCACTGCTCTCCCTCCTGTGTGATGCCCTCCCTGGTAAGGTCGGATCATAAAGCAGTCTCATTTAAAGCAACTATTGGACCCTACACCCCCAGTGGAGCAAAAAAAATAAAAATAAATAAGGAATTTCTCCAAAGCAAGCTACAGCCTACTAAGTTGTTGTTGTTTGTCTTTCGGCTTTTTCCCGGTAAGGGGTCGCCACAGCGGAACTCCGGTCCGCTAATGATTGGCAGTAGATTTTTACGAAACGCAGAGGTACCAGCTCGACGCCCAACCTTCAACGAAGGCATGTACATTTATGCACGCATGTCTTTTGAATGCTACCCAACCACGGGGAGGACATGCAGACTCCACACAGAAGGCCCTCCCAAGCAAGCCGAGAATCGAACAGGAGAACCTCTTGCTGTGAGGTAACAATGCTAGCCTACTAAGTGATGGTATAAAATGTTTTATACCCCCTGCAATCACAGGCAATAATGACTCCTATGCAGAGATATACACAAATGCCCTGTATAATCACCTTATACATAATTGTATAGACTCGGCTGTACCTGACCAGACTAAAACCAGGCTCTCCTGAAAAAACAAGCCAACTTAGTGGACATCTAGTATAAACATATTGTATAACAAAAGGAAGAAACTGATGTCCAAGAACAAGAGGCAACTGACTCTGCAGAGGAATAATTCCCTCCACTGATTGAACGAGCAAATCAGAAGTCTTGTAAAGTCCTCTAAAGCTAATTATGAAGCTAAGTAGCATCCCTAACCAAGGGCAATCATATGCCATTCTTTAACTACATCTGAAATTTAAAAGGGAGTGCCCAGCTGTGTCAAATTGTTAGATGGTATCATTCATACTATACAGGAGAAAATTGCCAACCTGCTAGCTGACAGATTTGGTGCAAATGTCTCCCCCTATCCCAACCAGCCATACCCCAGAGCATACCTGACACCAGTTCTCTACCTAGTATCTCTAGAGATCAAGTCATATCTGTGCTTTCCAAGGTCAAAGCCATGGCCTCAGTGGGACCAAATAACATCCCAGGTTGCTTACTGAGCAATCTGAAACAGGACCTAGCTGTCCCACTCGCCGTACTCTTTAACCATAGCCTGAGAACTGGCTTTGTACCAGCAGAATAGCGAAAAGCAACAGTAATCCCTTTGCAAAGGGGGGCCATCAACTAACTCTGGGAACTATAGACCCATGAGTCTAACCAGCCTCATCTGCAAGGCCTTGGAAAGGATCATCATGGACCTTATCAGTGAGGGCATAGGCAACCTTCAAACTCCATACCAACCCAGTTTGGCTTTGTTAAGGGTAGACTGTGCATAATGTACCTGGTAGACTTTTCTGAGAAAGTCAACAAAGCCTGGATGAAGGTAAGACAATGCATACCACCTATCTGGACCTAGCCAAAGCCTTTGACACAATCTCCCACTCAGGTATCATTGAAAAACTCTTCCAGCTAGGTGTTAGCCCTTACATCACTAAATAGCTAGCTAATTGGCTCAGAAATAGAACACATACTGTCAAAGTTGGTGACTTCACCTCTACCAGCAGATCTGTCATCAATGGATTACTGTGAGGATTTGTACTGGGCCCTTTACTGTTTGGAATCCATTTCTCAGAAGTACAGGCTAAAGTAGATGGCCTTTGACTTACTAAATTCACTGATGGTTGTAAACTAGATGCAATAATTAAGTCCCCCAATGATGTTAACAAATTACAAGAGGGGCTAACACAAACAAATAACTGGTGCCAAAGTCATGGTCTACATCTAAACACAAAAAAGTGAACTATTAACTCATTTGGCAAATCAGAATTCCCCACAAATTACAATATTGACAGCAACTATCTACATTCAAACCCAGTGGTGCAAGATCTGGGAAAACAAGTCAACAACAATCTGAGCTTTGACCACCAGGTTTCCACAGTGGTAAGGAAAGACTTCTACATTGTGCATCTCATAAGTAAAGCCATTGCATCCAGGCCTAAGGATTTTATAACTTCACTTTACTTGACCCTAATCAGACCATTAACAGGGTAGAATGCTTCCTTCTGCATGTATATTACCAGACACCTGCGGCAACTGGAGAGACCACAGAGGTTTCTCATTAAGAAGATACAGGGCCCCCAAACCATGACCTACATGGATAGACTGAAAGCTCTGTCACTGTACTCTGTATCATATATGTTACTGAGAGGTGACTTATGCATGGTCTACAGGGCAGTCTCAGACCCTGACCTGAAGGAAATGCTGCACATCAGCAAATCAAATGGCACAAGAGCCACTCACTCTAGAGATCTCAACCTTGCCAGTGACATTAACAGAACATGCTGGAGAGGCAGGTATGTCTCCCAGAGATTGCCAATCATCTGGAATAAACTTTTAATTCTTGTGAAGCAGAGGTCCTCAATGACCCTATTCAAGTGCAGCCTGGACAAATGGATGGTTGACCACAAATTCACCCCAGGGTGCACCCATGTCCCTCATGGATGTGGAAGTCGGTGTTGATCTGTAAAATATGTCCATCTAACCAAGGACAATTGGGGCAACCCAGGATTAACATGGCTAGGCTTATAAAGGCTATAGAGCCACTAGCCTAGTAACCTCCTATGAACCTATGTCTGTGATTTTTGTTTTCTTTTCAAATAAAATTGTTTTTCTGCAGGATGACACTGTTACATCCAGTGTTTTTCACAATTTGTTTACTGTTATATTTTACTTATTTAAATGTTCTCTTAAGTAGTTGGATGCAGTGAGGCAGTAGGTCTTTTACAAGGCACTGCTTGGGTGTAATGCAATTAAAAGTTAATGTACAGACTCAACAGTTAGAGAATCACCGGGCACAGCCAATAGTGCACATTCACAGAGCTGAATAATACAAGAAGTAGTTCTGGGACTAATTTTGGGAATGCTGAAGTATTTTCAAATCTGTTTATAGTGTAATAACATCAGAGAATTATAGCTTTTATACTAAAATGATAAAGTAGTGTTTGAGATACCTCTATATTGGGAAAAGGGTTGGGAGCTGGAAATAGCAATTTTTGATAAAAAAAATATGATGCACTCTACAGCAGTGTTTAATGAGACAACATACAATTGAATTTACAGTCATTAGCTCTAGCAATGTTGCCTCCTTTTTTCTCATAAGTTTTAACGGTTTACCTTTGAATGACTGAATCGCATTTATGCAAACGGTCGTTTCCGCGAACCGTAATGCCGAAATATGGACAACATCGAAGGATCAAATGTTGAAAATGGTTTGCTGGAAAACCATTTCCGACATTTGATCCATGTGTTTGAATGGCAAAAAAGCATTCGCTTATTTTCCATTCAAACACATGGTGAATTGACATTGTGGTTCTTTGCAGCTGTACTTTCGAAGTTTTGCACGTCGCACATACGGCTTTCAACAAAATAAAGGTAAACCGTTTTAACACATATCACATTCAATGTATGCTTTATTTTATTCTTTTGTTAATAAAGAAAGACCACTATGCCCAAATGCTTCAGGGAAGGAATGAGTGCACTGTCTGACGGGACATGCTTGGGGTCAATTGTTATTTAAGTGGAGAATGTGGGGATCAAACCAGGGGTTTTAGAATGAAGCTTGTTGTCAACTTATGGTTTGTGGCTCTGAAACACTGTCTTTTAATGAAATGTGTAACATATCACATGCAACTGAACCAAAGGTTAACATTTGTTTAATTATGGATTTGAGAACCAGTGGATTTGGTTCAGTATTTACTACAAGCTGCAAGTACTATGTTAGTTAAATCAGATACTGCTAAGTCATTTTTTGTGACATATTCAGATCTGATTTAGGTTGGTACATGAATAGTAATAATTCTGGTACATTACTGATGAAGTCTGGTTTAGCCAACAATGACTTTTTTCCAGGTGATTACATAGATGCATTTGCTAAGTTACATTTCCTTTTAAATGTGGCATGAAGTCATCTGCCTTCAGCTTTTTTATGCTACATTTCTCATCTGATGTGTGGAGAGAAAAAACTGCCACATTAAATTTCTGACCATATGTTTGCCATCGAGAGGCTTAATGCAGTTACACAGCCTCTTTAAAATCTCCTAAATCAGGTGTAGAATTATAAGTGTAAATTAATTGAATACATTCATCATAACTTATATGTTTTGTTAATTGTAGTTAATATGTATCAAGGTCTAGTAGCATGGTGGCATTTTAAGAACAAATGGTTATTAAATTTTATCAGCTAATTTCATTAAACTGAACTGTTTTCTATATATCATATCTATTGCATAAATCTCTCTCTTTCTCTATTTCAAATATTTTGTATATCTGAGAGTGAATATACTAGCCCTAAAACTGATGATGGTTATGTATTGGTATGCAGACTTACATATTTGCTGTTTTGCCAGCTTGCCCGTGCTAGGGGGAAAGGCAGAGTTAACAGTCAATGACTGGCAGTGATTGGTGGAGACCTATGCCATGATTCCAGAGGTGTATGCTTATATAATATAAACTGATAAATGGATGAGGCAATGCAAAGGACATTCAAACCAGCCATCTGTAGCTGTCATGTTGGTACCATACAAAGATGTGCTGATCTCGACACACATTTCTCTCTTCCAAAAGCTCACACTATGGGTTTCCAAATTTCAGGGCCTAGTCTGAAGAGACACGTGAGACAGGTGTCAGGGAGGGTAGAACAGACAATCAAGGAAGGGGTCGTGGACATAGCTGATGGTAGACAGCTATGGTAGGAGCCAAGACAAAAAATAAATAAATAAATAAATAAGGTGTTTGCTAATGCCTGAAGAAATATTTTTTCATATACAAGTACATGATAATGAATAAAATCCTTTGAAATGGGCCTGAAATCAAAAATCCTTTGGGCGGCACAGTGGTGCAGCGCAGTGTTAACGTTAATACAACAGCAAAGTCTTCTCTTCTGGTTCGATTCTCGGCTGGTGCCTTCTGTGTGGAGTTTGCATGTTGCTCCTGTGCTCGCTGGGTTTTCCTCCGGGTACTCGGTTTTCCTCCCACCAAAAAGACATGCACATGGAGCATTTCTCCCCGGGCCTCCGCTGAAAACAGGATCTGTGGAACCTAGTCGGACATTCCCGGTCAACAAATGTAAAATAAAATAAATAAATAAATGTCTTACTTAGAAATACAAGCATACGTTATCCATTTTCAGAGAATATGGTGAGTTTCCTTATATAATTGACATACTAATGGCAATAGAGAGACTTTTGATTGATATGCTTATTAAATGTTATAATCCACAAACTGCCATGTGCTAAAGATGGCTTTGCAGTGGCACACATTGTAGGGTTCATTCTTGCTTAATTCTACTGATTGCATTTGATCTACTCATTTACAGTTATAAAGCACAATGTTTTTGCTGACCAGAACACAGCACCATCCTAATTATCTAGCACATTAACTCGGTATTTGTTAATTCCCTGGCAGAGATGATAAGACTGCGTTTTTGATTTATCTTGAGTGTGTTTTCACTGGGAACTCCTGGGTAAATTGATGGCTATATTTGTACACTGGATCTAAGTAATGAATTAATTTTCAGTATTAGCATTACCCTCTTGAAAGTTTTCAAGGTTTTGCCAGAACTGAGGCATATTATGTAGAGAAATAAATATATGACAGAGAAGCAGACCAAGACAGTCCAATGCAGTGTGCACACACTATCTCTCTCTCTCTCTTTCACACACACGCACACAAATTGGAACTTTAGAGGATGACAGATTCATCTATTATCTCTGATATATAAGAGGAAACTGGAAACCCTGACAAAAACTGAAATGAACACAAAGAGGGCATAAAGACCAGAGCTATAGCTTTGTTGTTATTTGATTACCTGTGCAATTCCCTGATTTGGTGGTCCGTCAAGTCTAAGTTGAACACCAAAAAAAGGTCCTCTCCAAGGTGAGGACCAAAAAATATAAATATAACAAGTGACTTGATTCAGCCACATACAAACCCAAAGTGATGAAGCTGTTCATCCCTAACTGGAAATGCAGTACTGGCATTCATCTCAGAATGCTGCTATCGTACTACTGCATGATTGGTATCTGCTGATCATACTTCTCAACACCTTGTACTAATGGCAGCTGCACCCTTCCCCCATCATAGGTACACCTCTGGTCCAGACTTCACATAGGAGGCATCCCTATAAAGGAACCAAGCACTATAAAGTGAAGTGAAGTGTGAATGTGCCTCCCAAGGTTAAAAAAATACTTCTAATGTACTCTAAATGGACCCTAGGTAACTGTACATAAATAATATATTCAGTAACATTTGTCCATATCATGTGCTAAGAGCGTCACAGCACATAAGGCTCCAGTCAATCCAAATGTGGTTTCCTAGTCAACCATTATATAATAGTAGCATGTGGGCATTTATTAATAGTCTTATAGAAAACTTGATGCATAATATTTGTAGCCCTACTCGAGGCTGTACCTGTTAGTCCATTTGTATTTGTTGTTGCTCATTATGTCATGATGAGATACCATATTAAAGCAGCAGTACTTGTGCAGATGAAGGGGCTGAAGATTAATTTTAAGTGGATAACTGCTATTTGTTTCAATCACATGACTAAACTATTGGCAGTTTTTGATGTAAATGTCCAATGAAAGCTGAGTGCACTAGCAACTCATATACAGTGGATATAAAAAGTGTACACACCCCTGTTAAAATGCCAGGTTTTTGTGATATAAAAAAATGGGACCACGATAAATCGTTTCAAAACTTTCCCCACCTTTAATGTGACCTATAAACTGTACAATTCAATTGAAAAACAAACAAATCTGTTAGGGGACTAAATATAAAAGTGTGCACACCCTTAAACTAAAATACTTTGTTTAATTACAGCATTCAATCTTCTTGGGTGCACACCTGCCATCAATTAAAGAGACTCTGATTAACCCCAAATCGTTCCTAGTAGGATTTTCCTGACATTTACTCAGTTGCCTGCTACAGCAAAAGCCATGGTTCACAGAGAGCTTACAAAGCATCAAAGGGATCTATCTCATTGTTGAAAGGTATCAGTCAGGAGAAGAGTACATAAAATTTCCACAGCATTGGATATATCATGGAACACAGTGAAGACAGTCATCAAAAAGTGGAGAAAATATGGGACAACAGTGACATTGCAAAGAAATGGACGTCCCTCTAAAATTGATGAAAAGACAAGACAAAAACTGGTCATGGAGGCTGGAGGCTGCCAAGAGACCTACAGCAACACTGAAGGAGCTGCAGGAATTTCTGGCAAGTACTGGTTGTGTACTACATGTGACAACAATCTTCCATATTCTCAATATGTCTGGGCTATGGGGTAGGATTGCAAGACAGAAGCCTTTTCTTACACAGAAAAACATCCAGGCCCAGCTAAAATTTGCAAAACAATACATTGTCTCCCAAAAACATGTGAGAAAATGTGTTATGGTCTGATGAGACCAAGGTTGAAATTTTTGGCCACAATTCCAAAAGGTACGTTTGGTGCAAAAACAACACTTCGCATCACCAAAAGAACACCAACCCCACAGTGAAGCATGGTGGTGGCAGTATCATGCTTTGGGGTTGCTTTTCTTCACCTGGAACTGGGGCTTTAGTCAAGGTGGAGGGAATTATGAACAGTTCCAAATACCAGTCAATTTGGCCCAAAACCATCAGGCGTCTGTTAGAAAGCTGAAGATGAAGAGGACCTTCACCCTTCAACACAACAATGACCCCAAGCATACATCCATATCTACAAAAGAATGGCTTCATCAGAAGAAAATTAAAGTTTTGGAATGTCCCAGCCAGAGCCCAGTCCTGAATCCAATAGAAAATCTGTGGGGTGACCTGAAGAGGGTTGTGCACAAGAGATGCCCTTACAATCTGACAGATTTAAAGCACTTTTGCAAGGAAGAGTGGGCAAATATTGACAAGTCAAGATGTGCCATGCTGATAGACTCTACCCAAGAAGACTGAATGATGTAATTAAATCAAGAGGTGCTTCAACAAAGTATTAGTTTAAGGGAGTGCACACTTATGCAACCAGCTTATTGTACATTTTTTATTTTTTATATTTTTTCCCCTAACAGATTTGTTTGCTTTTCAACTGAATTGCACAGGTTATGTCACATTAAAGGTGGTAAATGTTTTGAAATGATTTATTGTGGTCTCATTTTTTTATATCACAAATCTGGCATTTTAACAGGGGTGTGTGCACTTTTTATATCCACTGTAGTTTATTAATTTACTTCACCAGATATAATTATGTTCAATTCTGCAGTAAAAGACAAATTTGGTACCTATAGCGAAGTTTTCAAAATATATTAAAATCACAGTCAGCCTTTTTTAGGGCCCTTATCTAACTTTTTCATTAACGCAGTGATCCTGTCTGCATGTTACTATTTTCTTGAGCACATGGGTGTAGTAGCAGAAATGGGCACTGAAATGCTTATTTCTTTAGCTTAAGTTTTGTAAAAGGTAACTAGTTTGACATATGTTACTCAGCTATACAGTGTAGGGTGTGGTGAAGGCAGTTACTACACTTTCCAGCTGGACTGCTATCATGTGATCCATTCAATGTTCTATAATTTGCTAGATGTTTGTTTATATTTAATTATTATTATTTGATATGATTTGTATAATGTTATAACTGGTTCAAATTACAGACAGATGTGTGTGGCATAATGGCACAATGAATAGTGATGTTTTCTCTCATCTGCACGTTGTATGGTTTAGTCAGGAATTTGTCTACTGCTCCTATGTCAGCATGTTTTTTCTTAGGGTACTATTATTTCTTCCACAATCTGTAACATGGTGCTTGATTTGATTGGCTACTCTTATAAATTATTCTTAGGTTTATATTGTGTAACATTTCTCCCCAGGTCTCCTCTGTAAACAGGCCTTTGTTTTATTAGGATTGACCCAATTAAAATGAAGAAAATTAATAAGTACATTTTCTGTGCATGGTTACCAGTCATTTAGATGGAAGCATTAAACTTAACCTGTGTTTTTACACCACTGATGCTCTGCAGTTCAGATGGTCGTATTCACTAGTGATGTAGCATAACAGCTCTTGCTGCAGTCAGTAATACTTCAGGTATGCTGGAAAGCATACTGCTACCTTTTATAGCTACTTTAGGCCTGTTACCATAAACAGTGGAAATGGCATATTCACTAATTACCTCAATCTGTCTGGATGTATTTGTCACTCTTGTCAAAGTACTTGTCATCTTCCATTGTAATGCTTTTTTTTTCACAAAACAGATTTATTAGATTGAGGGCGCAATTAATAGCTTGATTTACAACTTTTGGGCTGTTTTCTAACATTTTGTTTAATAATTATAATGTGAAGCAACAGTTACATAGTTAATTAGTAAGTAAACAACCAAATCAGTAAACTATAACCTTTGTATCAATTCCAGTCCGTGTTGCATTTTTTGAACAGCAATTTCTCATAGTTTTCTACAGAGGCCATTTCATGGGTGTCATACTGTGACTTAAATTCCTTTTGCTACAATGCCTAAAACACACATGTAATTGGTCGTTAGTAGTATAGTTTCAACAGCTTTGTGAGTAAGCATCCAAACACTGAGTGAGTGAGAGAACAAACACAGTTGTCAGTAGTATTTAAATACTTGGGTGAACCATAATCACATTTACAACAGTTTTAAAATAATCAGCTGATTTTTCTAGGAGATCAAATCATTAAAGATTTGTTGATCTCTACACTCATATTCTCTTTCAACTGGGGAAGAATCGTAATCCTTATGGGAAGATTTTCCTTTCTCAATTCTTGTGTTGGCTTAGCTCTTAGAATACTGTCTGCTACTTTATGACTATGATATTCTGTATGGCTACCATTATTTTCCTTAATGATCTGCATCCAAAAACCCACTCTCCTTATTTCTTGAATTTCCCCACTGCTTCCTCATCATCCGTTTCATCTTTGAATTATAGCTTTCTGCTTGTGTTATGTATATGAGCCTTAACTGTGTAGATCTAAAATATCCCTTCAAATCAGTTAATCCTAAATCACCTTATTCTATTGGAAGGATCAACTTATCCCACTTGATCCTTGATCTCTTCCCCTCCCAGATAAAACCCTTAAACTCTTTATTAGTTACTGTCTGTTCTGGTTGATAACAATATGCCTGACTTTGTATCTTGCTACCCATACCCATAAACAGACCTTCCAGTTTCCCGGTTTTTGTATTATCTTTTATTTTGTTTTGTGGGAGGTTGGCATAATGGTTAGGGTTTTTATCCTTACAGACACAAGGCGCAGGGTTTGATTCTCACATGGGGTAATTGGCTAGACATAAAATGGCCCACAAGGGCAGTTAGCCTAGTACTAACCTATGAACCTTTAGTCTCTTCCGACATATCCTTAGCTGCCATAACAGAATCATTTTAGACCCATACTCCTAAATATTTCATTTTTTCATGTCCTCATAAATATGGATATTGCTGAACCTAACACACACGCTGAGATGTCCTATTCTCATTTTGTCAGATGCAAAATAATATCTGCAAATAAAGCCAACTTTTCTTAATTACTATACCAGTTTTATCTTTGAATTTCTGAACCCCTTATTTTCTTTGGCTCCAAATATAATGCAAATAATAAAGGGGAAAGAGGACACCATTCCTACTTCCTCTGTCAGATACAACCTATCAGAGAGGAACCCTCCCACTTTAATTTTTGCCATCAATGCCTGATATATCCCCCTAATTAACCTTATTATTGTATCTGGGAATGTAAATGCTTCCATTGCTCTACTCATGAAATCCCAGCTTACTCTGTTGAATGGCTGTCCCTGCATTAAAACCCACCAAGAATAGCAGTATTTTCTTACATTCTGCTTTCTTCTGGATCACCAATTTTCTGTTAATGCTGTTGCATGTTTGCTTTCCTCCACAAAACCACATTAATCCATAATTATCAATTTTGGCAACACCTTTGCCATTCATTTATCTATTTTATATATATATATATATATATATATATATATATATATATATATATATAAATACTTTATAATCATGGTTTAAAATTGAAGTGGGCCTATATTCATCTGGATCTGATGGGGTTTTTACCATCTTTAGGTGTTATAGCTTCCTTCCAAGATGTTGGTGCTTCCCATCATTTTAAAATACTGCTGAACAAAATCTTTCAGATCTTTATCACTTTCTTCCCTCCTAGCTTCCAAACTTCCACAGGAATACCATTTATTCCTGGAGACTTTCCTGCAGCTTGATTATATGTCACTGGTTTTATCTCATCTCCTCTTACCTTAACTAATTGTTGAGCCTCATCTACCTTTAACCTTGGCATGCCTAATCTTTCATAAATATTTCATTTTGCGCCTTTTACTGATTTATAAATTCATTTGCTTTATACAAATTTTCATATGATTTCCAAAATAGTTCTAATAACTCTACAGGATGTCTGGTTACTTTTCTTGTTATAGACTACCTAAGTTTGGCAACAGCCCTTTCTACTTTCTGTTGTTATTCATTGTGCTAAATGTTTTTGTGCTCTGGAGTTTTTATCAAAAAACAAGTGCTTAACAACAATCTTTTCTAAACTAATGCATATTTATTTTTAGCACTCTGCAGTTGTGCCTCTTTGTGTTCTCTGAGATCCCCCTTATTCTGCAATTCTTGTTACTTCTTAACCATATCTCTTTTACTTTTATCTCTACCCTATTTTTAAACTCCACTTTCATTTTGTCCCACTCACTAGCTACAACTTCTGAAGAAATTTCTGTCTTCTCTAATAACTCTTCAATAATTTCAACTAGCTTTTTAACAGGTAGGTGGGGAAGCACCATTGTTCTTTTTAACAAGTAGGTGGGAAGCACCAGTACCATTTGTACTTCATTACCCTGCATTTTTATCCTAGTTGTTAATGATGCAAGCATAGAGATATTTTTGACCTTTTTTTTACTGTATATATAATTCTTCTGGCAAATTCAGTTGTATTTTTGTTATGGTTTAGGTAGGGATGAATAATAAAGGCTTCTTATGCCACATGCTGATGAAATTACAGTGTTTTGACTGAAATACTTAGAGGTGTAATACTTTCCTTTAAGCCATGCTTTTAATAAAAAATGGCTTATATACAGGCTAGATCTAGGCAGTAAGCATCAACAGATATCTGTAAATCAGTAGATGTTTGTCAATTCCAGACTCATGTTTACAGCTGAGGCAGTTGGAAGAAATAACAGGTGTAAAATTAAACAAAATCAATACTCAATAAATGCATGAGGCTGCATTTGTAAATTTGTATGTGATTTTTCAGTGTTTTTTTTTTTTTTTTTCGGTTTACATGTTTTAGTTATGGACCTTACTTATGGATTGCATAGTGAATGTAATTTTTCTTTGGAGGATTTTAAAAATATTGCAGACTGAATCCAAAAAACATCAGGTGTTACATGTATTGGTGGAATTGAAAACATAAGTGCATTATCCTTTTGTATAGTGTACCCTGTGAATTTTGTAGGTGGGTGAACCCTACTATTTTTTCAAAAGTTCCCATTTTAGAAATAAGCAGCAAAAGTTGGATGTGCCCTGATATAAGTTATTTTATCCTCAAGAATATGAAGACATAATTTTATTTTATTTGTCCTTTGTTGATCGGGTTAATCCTTTTAGGCTTATTGCCTGTTTTTAGGGGAGACCAGAGGTGGTATGTCTACTAGTGGGGGAAGGTTAGCCAGTGAAAAGGGGGACTTCCTCTACTCTTTTTGATTGGTGTCCTGCGATCATTTACATCCACCTGAGCTACCACTAACTCAAGCAGATGACATATATATCAGCAATACATTCATATGGAATGTGAATGGACACCACAGCCTTCTAGTCTTCCAGCATCAAAGGAGAGGGTGTTAAATGTTGTGTCATTGATGCTAAAATAAATGGGGAAAGGGGATAAGTTTAATTGACTAATAGCAATGCATAAACTCTGTACCGTGGATTGTAAATAAAATTTCCATGTTATATCTTTGGAAACTGATTGAGAAGCAATGTGCAGAATGAATGTTTAAAATGTAAAGTCTGCCATCTTGTGGCACCAGCAAAGTTATTCTGTTTCTTGACATGATTTCCTGTTTATAGAACCAGTTATAAATCTGTTTCATGAACAATAACATTTTTTCCTCAAGTTTTGTATTAAAAAGAGAAACAGATGAACTAGCAGTCTTTATAATTTGGTGTGGGTTGCAATCCTATTTTGTACCTTCAGCTGAGACGTTAAACTGAAGTCTCATCTGCTTGAATTGGTGATAGATCAGGTGGATGTAAAAGTTCCCATGGCACCTCTTCAAAAGACTAGGGGTCTTTTGTTCAACATATGTTAAATATTTATAATAAAAACTGAATTAATAAAATAATATTTACATTGTTTACAAAATTATATACAGACCATTAACATTGACCCAATATTAACTTTTTATATTCAAAATACATTTATATCTGATCCCCACTCTACTTTCCACAACCAAAATCTTATTTTGTAAGATTTCTGTTAAATCCCATTTAGCATTACACATAATTTTTTCACACATTGGTTAAAAAATTATCCACATAACATTAAATATTTTTATCAACTTTTTCAATAAACACTTTATATTTATAAAAAACATATTCAATCATATCCATATTAATATTTTTGTATCCCTTAATTTCATCTAAATAATGAATCCTATCTAACTTAGTTTATAATGAATCAGTTCTTTTTCATTTCATCAAGATGTGTTCAACAGTTTCTTCTTTATGACAATAATTTATTTCACTTATTTTTTTTATATGGCATGTTTGCTTTAACTGGTTATTTCCTTAACACCAATCTCCACAAAAATCATGACATTCTACTATCTTTTTAAATCTATAATTTTTTGCTTTTATAGCTATGATTTTACTTCCTCCAATTCTTTCCATGGGTATACATAAAATATTTTGTCATTACTTTTTATACCACTGTTTTCTTTCATACTCTAAATCTTGTATACTGATTTTTCACATTACAGTTTTCTCTTGATATGCTTTTCATTTCTTCATTCATATACTCTTTTACTCCTTTGCAACTTTTCATTATATCCCATATATTTTTATAGTTGTTTTCCACTAATAGACTTATCACATTACAATTTTTTCTTTAAAAAATTAAGTATTTTATATAGATGTAACAAAACTGCAAATACCACTTAATTTATAAGTCCTACACCACCATGACCTTATGCTACATAAAGCACACCTCTCTGTACAGGATTAAGGTGAGATTCCCATATAAAGGAGAATACAGTATTAATAAAATCTTTTTCAATTGACAATGGCATAGCGAACACATTAGCTATATAGGAAATATTTTCTTATACAACAGAGTTAAGCAAATACACTTTTTTTCTTGAAAAAAAGATTAAAAGTCCACCAAAAAGAACACATTTTTGATTTTTTTCATAACATTTCCCTTTGTAGTAAACATCATCTTGTTTTCCAAATATAATACATAATCCCTGGAGTTCAGTAATGACTACACTGTGTACACCAGTCTGAGTGAACAGACATCACAGACATAACTCAGACTTTCTTTCTCCTAATTTTAGTTTTTATACTGATATTCTTGTAGCTTTAAACATTGACATGGATTCATAAAGGTTACCACAAAGTGTAGACTATATGTACACTTGTGTAATCTTTTTGAGTGACTAGAAAGCACAAAAATTGTGATAAGAATGTTCTTGAATATATATTGTGTACACTTAGTGTACATTTAGTGTAGGCTTTATTGAATCAGGCCTAATAACTTTATTTCATGGGAATTAAATTCAGTACCTTTAATCCTATCTTTATACCTTAAACCTTTAATATTTTCTATGTTCAAATACATACCAATTTTATGTAAACACAAATTCAACTTGCTTAAACTTCTTCCATTCCATTTAAATGCTTAGTAACTAGAATGGTGTTATCTGCATGCAATAATGTTATAGATATATCAATACCTTCCTGTGTTCTGTATCTAACATTACCATCTACTGAATTAATATAACTAGTTGCATTCATAAGTAGAGAAAATCTAATGTTACTAAAAGTACAACTTTGCTTGTCTTATACCATTTTAAATACTTATTTCTTCACTCAGCCATCCATTAATCAAAACTTTAATTTTGCTCACTGTTTATGTTGTAACAAACACATTTCTTATTTTCATACTTAAATTTTATTATGCTGAATAGTGTTAAAAGCTTTTTTAAATCTTCTATCATAATTAAAGTATTTTTTATCTTTTATGTTACAAGTTTCTGCGTTTGCCCATACCTTACTTGGATAGAAGGAAGTTGCTCTGTTCACTGTGAGAGAAGGAGCTTTGAGCAGCCTATCTGTCCCTGGAGGAGTGGTTTCAGCCCAGAAATTAGTAGTTTATTGGACAGTTTGGGCTAATTTCTCTCTTTCATTTCCCTGCTATTAAACCCGCATTTGCAAGGTTTTTGTGCTAGTATACAGCTCAGCAAGCTCCTGTCTGGTGCCCTGCAGAGTTCTACAGCAGCAGAGAGACAAAAGAGAGACTTTGGAGTGATTAAGTATCTTTTTCTGCATTTTCTTGCTGCCTTTAGCTAATTCCACCTAAAATGCCAATTTTCTAGAGTTTCTGTGATTTAAAAAGCTTGTTTCCGCTACATATTGTACTTATTTTACTGCCTGCACTTTAACAAAGTCATTTTTGTGTTTAAATTACCTGTTTAACTGTTGTAGGCTACACACTCAAGTGTGATAACCATTTATGTGCATTTAAAGTGTTTTTTGATTGTATCTGCTTTATTTTTTGAAAAAAACAAAAATAAATACTTGTTTTCCCAACTTTCTAAGCTAGTATAGTCCAGTTTTCAGGTTAGTGCTGAATTCAAGACTGTGTTACAAGTTTCTGTGTTTGCCCATACCTTACTTGGATAGAAGGAGGTTTCTCTATTCACTGTGAGAGAGGGAGCTTTGAGCAGCATATCTGTCCCTGGAGGAGTGGTTTCAGCCCAGAAATTAGTAGTTTATTGGCCATTTTGGGCTAATTATTCCCGGCTCCACAAAGTCTACTCTTCAATTTTCCCTTGGAACTAGACAAACTTTCAACTTAAGCACTCAAACCATTCACTTCTCATACTGGCAGTTGCTCAAAACTCATAGCAAGCACTAATAAACCTTAACACTAGACCCCCCTATACTGTAGAGAAGGACAAGGGTCTCTATTCGACCTTACCAGCCAATCAGTAAAACAGTTCACTGTACCTATCCAGGCATGTCCAAAGGGCAGTTTCAGCTGTACTCTCCAGTCCAACTGGTGAATCTGGGCATTTTGAGACAATGTTACAATTGCCTCATGTACACAGACAACCCTCTCCTCCTTCTACCAAACACTAATACATGTGAGAGGTGCAATTATACAGCCAAACTGGAGGCTAAACTCTCTCAACCCAAGACTGGACCAGGTAGTCAAGAAGAGAACAGAATTACTTGCATCACACCACCAGTCTCACACAGACCTATGAAACCAGCACCAGCAAAAAACACACATAAATACACAAAAACATACTCGGAGGCTCTAAATAAAAATCTGCAAAAGCAACAGAGACCTCCAAAGCAGACATCCAAGCAACCTCCACCTCCCAACACAAACCATAAAACACATACTTCACAAAACCAGTGTGCCACACAATCACAGCCCTTAAGGCAAAATAACATACCCAACACACTAGTAATAGGTGACTCTATAGTCAGGCACACTGACGTCCCACTAACTAGGCTGAACAAGGAGAAGGTTACTGTTAGCTGCTTGTCGGGTGCCAAGATCTGCCACATAATGCAAGCACTCAGGTCACTCCAGAACAAGTACAAATATGACTCTGTCATTGTCCATGTTGGTGTGAATGACCTGAGCCGTACCTCCCTGGACTTCATGAAAAGAGACATGGAGGAGCTCTCTGATCACGTAGCCCAGGCCAGTATGACCCTGACTCTGAGTAGCATACTGCCCTCACCAAGAATGATACCACGGTATAGAGAAAAAAATATCAATTTCAACAATTGGCTAAGCTTCTGGTGTCATTCAAAGGGGATTCAGTGTCTGTCAGCCTGGGATGACATGCTCGACAAGCTGCACTGCTTCACTGGAGATGGCTTGCAACTGTCACCCTTAGGCTTTTGAATACTGGCCAAGGCTCTTGCCACCCCCATAGTGCCTTTTTTAGGCAAGGCTCAAAAGACAAACCCACCACTGTAAATAGCACAAGTAACAAAAAACTGAGGGTAATGCTACTCAGTGCCAGAAGTCTAAACCGCAAAATGCACGCACTTGAGGCACTCCTCAGTATGGAGAAAATCGATATATGTGCAGTAACAGAAACCTGGTTTAAGGCTCCAGAGAGCACCCCAGCACTACCAGGCTACAAGTCATACCATACGTTTTGGCCACAAAACCTGGACTGAAATACAAAAGGTGGGGGAGTATCCATATTCATCAAGGATACCCACACCTACAGGTTAGTGGCACAGCAGGATACTTCGGAGATCATCCACGTGCAACTAACAATGGGCAAAACTGCTATTCAAATTATAGCTTGCTACAGATCAACCACCATGTCCCAGGACCCCCGCTCCACGTTTCTGGAAACACTGGGAAACATAAAGGTCCTACCAAACACCCTGATATTGGGTGATTTCAGTTAACCAAACATTAACTGGGAGAACTACTCAAGTACAAATTCCCTTGCCCAACATTTCCTAGAATTTATAAACTCAAATGCCCTGGATCAAATGGTCAACACCTCCACCAGAGGTGACAACATATTGGACCTGGTCATCACCAACATGGGCGACCGGTGTTCCACACCGGAGGTCAACCCCTCGCTGGTTAGATCTGACCATAAACTAATCACTCTGGATATCCACATTCCGCCATCACCCCTGGTCAAAAAAACCACTGTGAAAAACTTTTCAAAAGCAAACTTCACATTACTTAAGATCGAGGTGGGAAGTTTCAAAGCTCCCATGCTAAAAGATAATGCTGTCCAAGCTGCAAAATCCTTTACTAATGCACTCTACAGGCACCTACAAAATGCATGGATCATGCTATTCCAAACAAAACCAAGACTCACTCCTCCAAGAAAAGGAAACAGGTCTGGTGAACCCCTGCCATAAACAAGGTATACAATAGAAGGAGGAAACTAGTACAGAAAAGAGTAAAATCCCAAGAAGGGAAGACATCCCTGATCAGTATCAGCAAGAAACTACATTCCCTCATAAAATCATCCAAGGCTAGCTTCGAAAGAAAAATTTCCATGGACTCCAAAGATAACCACAAGTCATTCTTTAGCTATGTCAAGAATCTAAGTGGCAATTCTCAGATCTGTTCGGAGTTAGTGCAGAATAGCACAAAATACACTGAACCGACCGATATAGCCAACATCCTGGCAGACAGGTTCAGTGCAAACTTCACCCCCTCTCACCCCCAAAAGGGCCCATAACTATACCAGAAGAATGTAGTGCCCCTGAAATCACAGACACTCAGGTTAAAACAGCCCTCTCCAAAACCAAAAACACAGCATCAGTGGGACCGGACGGTGTCCCAGGCTGCATCCTACACGAGCTCAAAGATGAACTAACCCCTCACCTAAACACACTGTTTAAATTCAGCCTCTCCACAGGCTATGTGCCCACAGAGTGGCGCACAACAACGGTTATTCCACCCCACAAAGGTGGAGCCACAACATACCCCAGGAACTATCACCCTGTAAGCCTGACTGGCTTGGTCTGCAAAGCTATGGAGTGCATCATCATGGATATCATTAACAGAGACATTGGAAACCTCCAAACACTGGACCCTACCCAGTTCAGCTTTGTTAAGGGCAGATCATTCCTCCTAAACCTGATGGACTTCTTTGAGACAGTTACCAAGGCTATAGATGAGGGAAAAGTGGTCCACACAGCTTACCTAGACCTCACAAAGGCCTTCAACACCATTCCCCACTCAGTTATTATAGACAAGCTCACTAGCCTGAACATAAACCCCTACGTCACGAGATGGGTTGCCAACTGGCTCATGGACAGAACCCACATGGTAAGAGTTGCGGGAGCTAGGTCTGACTCTAAATTGGTTACAAGTGGCATTCCCCAGGGCTCAGTCCTAGGACCCCTCCTGTTCAGCATATATTTCTGAGAGGTACAGGCAAGCACAGGAGGAATATGGCTGACCAAGTTCGCAGATGACTGCAAACTAGGGGCTATAATTGACTCTCCGGTGACACAGACATCCTCCAAAAGGGTCTCACTGAGACAGATACCTGTTGTCAAAACCATGGCCTCAAGCTAAATGCCAAAACTTGTATAGTCATCCCCTTTGGAAAAAACAAAGTACCCACAAACTACCACATAAGTGGTAGCCCCCTAAATACAGAAGACTTAATAAGGGATCTGGGGATCCAAGTAGATAGTAACCTCTCTTTTGATAATCACATTACCAAAGTGGTTAGAAAATCCTTCTATGTGGCCCACCTAATCACAAAAGGGTTTGCATCCAGATCGAAAGAGGTCATTGGGCCCCTCTATGCATCACTCATCAGACCCATCATAGAGTACAATGCCCCATTTGGGATTTACCTTACAAGACACCTGGAACAACTGGAAAGACCACAGAAATACCTCACCAAGAGGATCAATGGCCTCAAACAGATGCCCTATGCAGCTCGACTGAAGAAACTCCAGCTGTACTAGGTTGCATACCACCTACTCAGAGGTGATCTCTGCCTGACATACAAGGCCATGTCCAACCCAGAATTGATGGACATGCTCCACCTAAAAAAAAACATATCCCTTCGAGCCACACACTCCAGGGATCTAAACCTCACCACAACAATAAATAGGATGTGCTGGAGGGATAGATTCCTGTCCCAGAGACTTCCCATACTGTGGAACAAGATTCCGATCTACATTAGGCAGAGCTCCTCACTAACCCTCTTCAAGAGAAACCTTGACGAGTGGATGGGAAACAGAAAGTTTACCCCAGGGATCACTTCAATGGCTCTGCTGGACAGAGGCACAGGGAACTAATCTAAGGGGGTGGCAAAAGCCAACACATTCCAGCTAGGCTTATAAATGCCTTTGGGCAGATAGCCTAGTACTTATCTATGAAACTATGAACCTATGAACCTATGTCATCTACAGTTTCTCTAATAATCATTAATAATTCTTGATACCCTTTTCCTTTAACATTATATATTGAATCTAGAAGAATATTCTTGAGTTTTGATTACATTCTTTTCTTTAGTATTTTCATAATAATTTTATAATCAGTTTTAATCAAAACAATAGGTCTCAAATTTCTTATATCTTTTCTCTCACCTTTTTCCCATACACATTTAAAAATTCCACTACATAATTATTTATATTTAAATCCTTCATTAAACCACTTGTTTAATACTTCTATGAAATACATGTTTTGACTTACTGTCTTGCTGTTATACATTTGATATTCTAAGCCATCCAGACTCGCTGCTGTATGTACATTTATTTGTGTTAATACTATATCCAATTCTTCTAATCTTAGATTTTTCCAAATCTATATTTTCTTGCTCAGAGAAAGTTCTTACATTCCATGATATCCTTTGTTCTTTAATAATATCTTTAAATAAATCTTTTATATATCCTGTAACAATACATATTATATCTATCTTTGGTCTTTCTGTACTGTCCCTTATTTGTCTATTAATTCTGTCATTATACTGTCTTCTCTTAACTATTTTATTTAAGTAAGGAGCTATCTCTTCTTTTTTACCTTGTATGAAATATCTTTGTACATACAACGGATTTTTTATTTTTTTCATGGTGAATTGCATATAACTCTTGTTCTTTCTTGAAATATTCATTTTCATTCCTTTATAATTTTTTAAGAATTTCTTAACTTACTATAACTCTTTTTCAATTCCTTTCTGTTTTTAATTTGCCATCCTTGGTAACACTTTTTATAATTCTTTTTAAAAGACATCCACCATTCAGACCAATTTTTATTAAACTGTCACATACTTATGTGATCTTCCCATAATTCTAACTTTCGTTTTTCACCCTCACCTGGCCACTCTACTTCATTAATGTTTTTAGACCTTTTGCTATCTTAACATTACCAACATTGCCTCTGAATTGTATTCAGATAGCGTTATGGTCTGAAATACCTGTGTTTAATGTACCTTAATTTTTTGGGTCTACATTATTTCATCAAACAGCCACATTGTTGAATGATATTTCATCATAAATGCCTTTCACTGAACCCCAACACCCCCTGCTAATTATATATAAAAACTCGGAGATCATACTACAGTGGGGAAAGGGCAAATCCCTACTGTAATGCGATCTCAGTCAGAATGATTAGACGAACAGCATTTCTGATGAAATGCTGTTTGACAATGTGGCCATTCAGTGAAACAATAATGACCCTCATTTTTTATTTCACATCCTTCCAAAAGCAAAAAAATAGTCTGTGTTCTATATATACTAATAATGTACGTCCCTGAATTGTTCTTCCATAATCTTAACTTCTCACATCTCATAATCTCTGTAACTTTTTTACATAATTCACTTTCTTTTTGTTTCTCAAGTTACAAGTAAAGTATCCTACTATAATAACTTCCATATTAATAGCAGTGTAATTCAATATTAAGACAAACATATATTCTTTTTCTTTACTCGTTACATATGCATATAATGCAATTATTCTATAAACTTAGTCTTTCCATCTAATATCAATAACTGTAATCCTAACCATTACAATTATAGTAATATCAAGCAGCGTAACTGTCTTTTTCAGTAGTATTGCCATTCCTGAACCTAAATCATGTCCTAAATTCCAGTATATCTCATTACCCCACAGACATTCTGTTTGAAATATGTCTTCTTTCATCAAAAATGTTGTATCTTCTAGTATAATCATATCACTATCACATTTCCACATCAGTCTATAATAGCTAGTCTTCTAACTATGCTCTTAAAACTGTTAACACCCAATGCTAATATCCTGCAATTACTATGATTTCTATTTAGGAAAATGTTCTAAGAATAAAACCTTTACCCTTTTCCTTTGTGTTTAATTCGGTAAATTTTCTTTTTCTCTTGCTCTCTCTTTTACCTATAGAATTGTTCTTGTTTTTTCTATATTGCAGGTAGTAGCTTCTTTGTCATTAACTTCAATACCTTCTTATAGATTTAATTCTTGTTTTTTTTATGCATCATACTTTTATCATCATTTTTGAGTGTTTCTTCTGCATTTTTTCTACATGATTTTGTCCCCATTCTTTTTCACTTACTACTTCCATAACCCCTTGAGTATGTTCAGACACAGTAATTTCATGTATTTCTACTGTCCCTTCTTTACAATCCATCCAATTTTGAAATACTTTATTACATTTATAGCATTTTAACTCACATTTTTTGCTTTGTGACCTATGCACCACATATAAACCATTTCCTTTTTCTACAATCAGCAGTCAAATTATCTGCTTTTCCATAGTAGAAACATGTTTTGGGTTTAACCCAATATTTAAAGATATCTTTCTGACCACCTATATTTATGATGCTAGGGATATGAAAAATGTTTTTCTATTTTTAGTATATTACAATCCCAAACCCCAGTCCATAAACCTCTACTGTTGAAAACTTTACAAATGTCCAGTACATCTTTATATATGCTATTTAAATGTCTATTCAAAACTGAACATAAATTTTCTTCTTAGTCTCTTTGAAAAAAATGTTTAACTACATAAACATTATATGGAGCACAGTCTTTCTTATTTTCATTTTGACTCAAAAATTTACCATTAACTGATCGTTTTCAAAAATTATATCACAAAAAGTTTCTCAGTTTATATGGATGAAAGCTCTTACCTCTGCTGGAGAAGTTCTAAAGGTGAAATAACTTTGTCCCATTCTTATGTCTTTCTATTTCTCTTTCTTCTTAGAAAAAATCCTAACACTATATTTTTCTTTGTTTTGTAACAGTTTCTTTCCCTGATGTCCCTGTTTTGCTTTTTCCTTAATAATGTCAGCATAAGTGCTGCGGTAGCATTGTCGCCTCATAGTAAGATGCTGTCCGGTTCGATTCTCAGCTAGAGCGTCTTCTGCGTGGAGACATGCGTGAATGGGCGTACCTTCGTTGAAGGTTGTGCATCAGGGCTGGTGACTTGGCACGTAAAAATCAACTACCAATCATTAGCGGACTGGAGTTCCACTGTGGCGACCCTAACCGGGAAAAGCCAAAAGACACAAACAAACAAATGTCAGCATAGGTTTTTGTCTTACCGTCTTCTCTTTTTTTGTCAAAAGTATCTGTGCTTTGAATTTTGTCCAGTAAATTTCCCCATGTGACATTATTGCCACTCTCAGGTTCACTTTCCTCACATAATTTCTCTAATAAATCATCCTGCAATCCTCCTGACTGGAGATTTTTAATAATATATCCCTCATCATTCTGGTTCTTTTCCTGGAATAGCTACTGCTGCTGGAAAATCTCTTCTGAATCAGGAAAAGATCACCTGCCTTTTATCTAACTCTGCACCCTTCCACTGTTTAACAATATCCATAGAAGACTCGACTATCTTCCTACCATCATCTCCAACCACTGAAACACCACTAGAAGGCATATATACCTTCTCTCTTGACTCTCCAACTTCTGACACAGATATAGAAGGCTTGACTACCTTTGATTCTCTCCTCTTATATCCCACACTTTTTTAAACTGATTTGAAGGCTCAACTGCCTTCTTCTGCTCCAGATCACCACCAAACAGCCCTCTCAACTCCATTAATGTAACTTCTTGTTTCTCCCAGCCACCGTTGTACTCAGAATGGAAACAGGAAGAGCACAGACTAAATACATCCTCCCAGCAACTCTGAAAAGAGTAGGGGTCCTTTATTTATATAAAAATAACTATTATTTGCATATTTACAAGTATTTACAAGTGTATGTATATGTATATATATATATATATATATATATATATATATATATATATATATATATATATATATATATATATATATATATATATATATATATATATATATATATATATATAGGTTTACTTGAAGTTCATAATGTAAAGCTATTATAATGTTGAATCATATTATCAAAATTCAGAACGTGAAAGCATTCACATGGTCGAATATCACACTTTTCTACATTTTCGACCATTTCCAATATTTTTCCACCCTTTGCAAAACCAAACCTCCACCACACCAAACCCAGTGTAATTAAACACTACTTACTTACCCTTTTAATAGAAACTGGTCAGTATGAAAGCAAGCTAGGTGGGGGGCTATGCCCCCCACACCCTCCGATGTGTGGGGCTGCACCCCCCACCCCTAACTATATATTCTAACTTCAGGATCACACTACAGTGGGGTAAAGGGCATATACACTGCCACTACTATGTTCAGACTAAATGAAATTCGGTGAAATGAGTTCCTGGCAATTTGGGCTTTTGGCGATGACAATGAAGTGATCAAGTTCATTTCTTTGAATTGCATTGCACATTCGACATTCTGAATGGGTGTTTATGACAACTGAATAAAGGATTTTCACATATATGTTATTCAGGTACGTGACTTTCAACTATTGTCCTTTCAACCATTTGGTAGTAAACTATATATATATATATATATATATATATATATATATATATGCAAATCTGTTTACACAATCATACTAAATTTCCTCCATGTTAGACCCCACTCCTTTTCCATAGACACCATTTGATTTTGATTGTACTTACTGTTGTTGCTAAAATCCATTTATTGTTAAACATAATTTCATTTATTCTTTAATTCCATATAACTTATATAACAGAAAATAACTTTTTCTCCATTGTTTTAACATATTCTTTACTTCTATTCTTATAATATCCATATTTAGTCATATCCATGTTTATTTTATCCACTTCTTTTATATCTGCAAAAAAAAAATCTTCTTTGCATAGTTTTTGCAGTACTTTTTTTTATTTTCTTACATTTCAAAAACACGTTACGGAGTTTCCTCTTCTTGACAATGTAAACATATTCTATCACTTTTCTTCTTATATGATATAGTTCCTTTTAACGGCGGTATATTTATTACCAGTCTCCAGCAAAAAAATCTTGACATTCTACTTTCTTATTATACCATTTGCTTCTTATTTTTATATCTTTAAATTTTCATCTGTTAAATGTTCCCATGGCTTTACATAGAAGTGTTTTATCATTATATTCATGTACTATAATTTCTATCTTTTTTTATATCATCAATTTTTATTTTCCACAAAAATATTTTTTCTTCACAATATTTTATTTCCTCATTTATACACTTTTTTATTTTACTGTTTTTACCACACCCCAAAATTTATCATAGTAATATTTATACTACTAATCTCTCATATTTTGCAATTATCACATTTTAACATTGTACAAATTTAATGAAACAGCATATAACACTGTGCTAATTAACCCTAAACCTCCTTCTTTATTTATATACAAAGCTCCTCTTTTTACTGGGTTTAATCTAGAACCCCATATCAATGAAAAAAAATAACTGCAATAACTCCTTTTCAAATACTCTTGGAAACATAAAACACTTGTTAAGTATGTTGTTTTTCCCATCAGTACTGAATTTATCAAATAAACCCTTTTCTGAATGATAATTTATATATTCACCAGAAAAGAGGTTTACTTTATTTCTTCTGTTGTTTTTCCCCATTGAGTTATATTTATATCTTTTTCCCACATTTTATACCTAACACAGAAATTCATTCATTGTAAAATACACACAGCTGATCTTTACTTTTATCTTTATTTAAAGCCATTCCTATCTTCTCAAGACACTCATATGTACAAATTATTACTTCTTTTAATGAAATTTTGTTTTTTGCAATTATTATAATGTCATCTGCATATGTTAACAGAACTGGAATTCTTAACCCTTTAGGTGTTATATACCCTGCCACCTTCATTTTGTAAATTATTTCACATACTATCACATTTATTACTAATGCAAAGAGTATACAATTCATTGGGCATCCTGTCTTATACCACTCGTCATATGTACCTCTTGACTTAACCAGCCATTTACATGTATTTTTATTTTATTATTACTATATGCTGACATACATAATTTCCTAACTTTCTTACTTAAATTATATTCTTGCATTATCACCCATATGATTTCATGTCCAATTTGGTCAAATGCCTTATTAAGGTCTCCTATCATTTTCACTTCTTTTCTGTTCATAATATTATCCACAATTTCTCTATCATTTATAATTCTTGACAACCCTTCCCCTTTATACTTTATATGCTATCTTCCTTAATATTCTCTATTTTAGTTTCAAATCTTTTTTTGTATTATTTCCATAAAGATCTTATAGTTATTATTATTCAGTACTACTGGTTTCCAGATTTTTAATGTTCTTCTATCTTTTTTCTTCCATACAAATTTAAGTATTCCAGTACATAATTCTTTATAGATAAAACCATCATTTAACCATTCATTCAAAATATTAAAAAAAAAAAAAAAAATATATATATATATATATATATATATATATATATATATATATATATATATTTTTTTTTTCTCTGTCAGTAATGTAAATTTGTATCCATTTCATACCATATTCCACCTGGGCCTGCAGATGGATCTATATTTATGGTCCTAATACTTTATCTAGCTCATTTAAAGAAATCGACTTATCCAACTCTTTATTCTTTTTTTCTGTTAACTTTTTTATTTTTCATTTTTTTACTACCGTCTTTTTTCTTTAAACATTTCTTGTACATACTGTACTGCACTATTCATAACCTTTTCCTGAGTTCTTTCTATTTTGCATTTTACATTTTTTATTCCTCTCATTACACCACCATTTTCCTTTACTAATCTGCTTAAAACTTCATACTTCTCTTTTTTCCTTATAAAAAAAACATTTTTGCTTATATAACAATTCTTGTAGTTTTCTCGGTTTATTTCATGTAAGTCTTTTCTTTCTCAAAGTACTTTCTGTCATTATGTACTAAATCTCCCAATGAATCATTATATGGCCTTTTATATTTTTCTTTCTCAACTTTTCTCACATTATATTGTCACTGTAAAAAAACACTGTTTATATTTTTCCTTAAATATCGTTCATCATTCAGACCAGCATTTATAAAATGTTCTCATAGTAATATGATCTTTCCACAACTGTAATACAAATATCTTTCTTTGTTCATTTCATGTTTTGTAATTTATCCTTTCCTTTGCTTATTTTTATATATTCCTTGTTTTCCTTCATCTCTAACCATATTGCAAGATGATCAGAAAATCTTGTTTCATCTACCTGCCCTTCTCCTGTAACTAAACCTTCTGATACTATAAAATAATCTATTTCAGTTTTATACATAACCCTTTTGTAAGTCCATTAATTTTTGTACCAAAGTTTTAACTTACCACATCTTCTATGCCCTTCAAAAATTAAACTGGCTTGAACTGCCCCACCATCTCTCCTTCATCCAACTTTCTTATGCACATAGACTTATTTTTAAACCCTCTCTCTGCCCATCCCTTAACTCATCCCTCAAATTGCACCAGCCTGACAGACTACTCAGGTCAAACAATCAAAACCTACTTGAAGTATACAAACCTGCTCGTACTCCAGGCAAATTCCTCTTGTCCTTCTCTCTGTCCTGACTCTGGAATTCCCTCCCTCCACATGTTCATACCACTAACAACCACTCCACCCTCAAAACATTGTTCCATTCCCACCTCTCATCCCTCTGGGAATGCTCCTGCTCCCATCCCACCTGACTCTTCTCTATTTCACCATATCCTACCTATCTCCCTTCTCTAATTCTCGTTATTCAGAACCCTCTCCACTACCTTGCCTACCTCTTTTCTCTAATTTTTCATAACTCACATCCACACTGTCTAGTTTCCTACGTAATCTCCTCCTACACCCTTGCTCCTCACTTCCTTCTAATTATACCTACACCCACACTTCTCATACTAGTCCTGTACTACCCTCCTTCCTTGATTCTTATTTCTTTTGTAAATTTACTTGATAAAGCACTATTGTACACCGTGTACACACATATATATATATATATATATATATATATATATATATATATATATATATACATATAGATACTATGCTTTCCCTGTAGAAGCATTTTTATATCTGTTAAGATGTCTTTTACTACTATGTACACTACAATTTCTTTTTGTTATACTTTGTAACTTTTTGTTGGTCTGTTGTCTTATTATTTTATTCATTTGTTTAATCTGGTTGGAACTTTTCTTCCCAGGACTCCATTGAAAACAGGCTCCTTCAGCTCAATGGACTATCCTGGAAAACAAACTCTAAATAAAATAAACAAATAAATAAATTCTCATTTTTTTCTTATGTAATTTCTTTTCATTTTACACTTGTCTCAAATCATGGTTAAAGTCTCCTATTATTATAATATTCATATTTATTACTACATAGTCTAAAGTCTGATGAAATAATGTCTCCCTTTCTTTCTAATTAGTATAAGCATGTAATGTTATATTCTGTATACTTGTTCTTTCCATTTTAAATCTACAGTGGTTAATCTTCCAATTTTTGCTAAAGCTATGTATATCTTTACTGTATTTCTACAGAATACAGCTATTCCAGGACATCTCTCATTTCCCAAATTACAGATAATCTTTCCCTATAATTTCTCTGTTTGTATTCTTTCTTCATTTTTTCAAAATCTTGTGTCTTCTAATATAATTACATCTACATCACGTGTATTACACCATTCCAGAATTCCTATTCTTCTTACTATGTTCTTTATATATATATATATATATATATATATATATATATATATATTTTTTTTTTTTTTAATCCTTTTTTTTTGCACTTATCCTCAACTCTTCCTTCTCAATCAACTCACTGTTGCCCGCAAGCTATACTATCTTCCTGAAAAAAAAACCTGCCCTTCAGCTGCTTATTCACCCCTACACCACCTCCAGAACCCTAAGATCCATTAATCAGAACCACATACATGTCATTAAACACAAAAATGAGGCTGGCAGATCTCTCTTTGTCTGCTCTATTGCCAGAACCTGGAATACACTCCCAAATCACATAACCTCTGCAACCTCTACTTCTCAATTTAAAAAAAAAAAAAAAACATCTCAAAACCCACTACACACAACACTGGTTCTGCCCATGCCACCCCTCAGGTTAAGCATTATCAGTTCACTGTTGCTGAGATCCCACTAAGAACAAAATGGTGGCTCACCACCCCTGCTGTACTATCCTATAGTTCTAAAAAAAGTTCACTACTGCTATGTATGTTCTACTGTAAATTCTTCCTGTATGCTAAATCACATCTGTTATATTATAAAATGTTTGTCTGTTATATTATACTGTATTTGGAGCTTTTCTTCCCAAGCCGCCACTGAAAATGGATCTGTGTCCAGTCAGACTTTCCTGGTAAACAAATGTAAAATAAATAAATTATTCTTTAATTTTCTTTTTCTGTCTTTTACCCTTTTACCGATTGAATATTTTTTTTTTCCTTTTAGTACCTCCCAGTTTATGTGTTCTTCATCACTTATTTCAGAACCTTTTTCTATGTCTTTTTTATTATTTTTCTCATCTAAATGTTCTTATTTCTAGTACTAAAATGTCTACACTTTGTTCATTTCCTTCTCTATTACTTTTTCTTTTTCCTTACTTTTTATTCATTTTTGCAATCTATCCATATATGTCCAGTTTTGGTACATTTATAACATTTCAGTTCACATTTGTTTGCATCATGTCCTCACAAATGTCATTTTCTTTTGTCACAGTTAGTTATCAAGTGCAAATGTCATTCTTTTCCACAAAAAAAAATGTTTTGGGTTGTCTCCAGTATTTTACAACCCCTCTTCCCTTCCACATTTATCATGGTTGGGATATACATAATTTTTCTTCTTTCTTTTTTTAACACAATATAACAATCCCAGTCACAAGTGCATAAACCCCTTTTATTGCAAACTTTTGCACTGACCAGTGCTTCTTTACATACTGTTTTCAAATGTCCTCCAAAAGTCTCTCGTTATACCCCTGTACAATATTGTATATGAATCTTCTTTTTTGTTTCCTTGTTAAATGCTTTTATCACAAAAAAATTATGGGTTGCAGTCTTTCTTTTTTCTTATTCTCCAAGAAAAATTTCTATTGAAGAAACAGTCTCAAATATAATGTTACAAAATATCTCTTTGTTAATAAGAATAAATGCTCTTACCTCATGTGCATTTATACCAAAAAGAACTATTAAATTGTCCCACACTTCATACTTGTCCATCTGTTTGTCTTCGTTATTTGAATCCTTATCACACACTTCTGTTTTTCATTTTCTTCTGTCTTTTCTGCTACTTTGTTTTTGCCTTGTTTTACTTTCTACGCTTATGTTTTCTTTTCCATCTCACCACTGTTCTTCAGGATTGTTTCCACATTCTCATTTTGTATTTTCTCCATAGTGTCTCACCAGGAAAATCTCCTTCATTTTTGTCTCACTCTGCAACATGATTTCTTTGAGAAAATCGTCCAGCAACTCTCCCGACTGGATGTAATTATTCATCATAATTTCCTGATCATTCTATATTAAATAGGTTTCTTTGAAACATTTACTCAGAATCCTGCAAGCATTCTATAGTCTCAATATTTGCTTTCTCCTTCATTACTTTCACCACTCCAACATCTCCTTCTCTCTTCATCTGCTTCCCTGTTACTCCAGCTGCTTCCTGAAACAGGAAATGCTCCTCCAAAATAGATACCATTACTTGCATACATTATTTACATAATTGATATTGTGTACATTATTTAAAATTATTTATATCTTTATACAGTGTAAAGCAATTTTGTGTTATTAAGGGCTCCTCCACACTTTTTTTTTCCAAAGCCAATAATGCATTTTCTTAAGAATTTCTGCTAATGTCCATTTTCCATTAAATTTAACTTCTTTAAATTTTTCCATCCATAATATCCATAAAATAAAAGATATTATTCTATCAATTTCCTTAACTTCTTTTGTCTTATCTTATCATAAAAGACCTATTCCAACACATCCATTTTTATATGTTCTATCTTTTCCTAACCTTTCAACATTGTGTTTTTATATATTTCTTCCCATAACTTCTTTACTCGAGCACATTTAAAAAAAAAACATGTTCTGTTGTTTCAGGTTCTCCACAATAAATACATATCCTTTCTTGTTTTCTTTTATAGGGCATGTTAGCCTTTACAGATAATTTGCCTACTGATAATCTCCATGGAAAATCTCTGCATTCATATATTTTTTTACACCACATGAATCTCATTTCAATAGTGTTTTTCTTTTGTTATCTCTAAATATTTCCAAGGAAAGATAAAATAGTGTTCTTTCATACTGTTTAAACACCATTCTTTCCTATTTTTCTCAACTATATCCACTTTTGACTTCCATAAGAATATTTTATTTTGATATTCCTTTATATCGTCTTCCATATTTTTTTTTATTTTCCCTATTTCCATTTTTCAAAAAATATTTATATTTATCATACAAAATGTATTCTGTCAAATTTTTATTCTCTTTTTTTATAGCTTATTAAGGCTTTGTACAGATTTAATGAAGCTGTATGAATAATCGGATTTATTAACCCCAGTCCTCCTTCTTCATCCTTTACATGCAAAATTCCCTTTCTCATTGGATTCAGTCTAGATCCCCATATGAATGAAAGTATTGTACACATTATATCCTTTTCATAATTAGTCGGTATCATATACATACTTGTTACATATGCTAATCTGCCTAGTAAAATAGAGTTTATCAGATATACTTTTTTCTTGTATGGTTAGCTTAAATCACTTCCAAAATATGCATATGTCTCTTAATTCCTGAAGAGTTGTCTCCATTTTTTAATACATTCAATTTTCCCACATACTATTCCCAATATATTTATAGTCTCTGTATTAAACCGTATATTTCCTACATTTCCCGTGAATACACAACCTTTACTTTTATCCTTATTTAAACATGTCAATTGTCTTTAACTCTTTCATTAACTTTTTAATTGTCTTGCCCATCCTTTCTTTACTTTTACTGATTAGTACTATATCATCTGCATATATAAGAATTACTGGTAATCGTATTTCATCCATTATCTTATATTCTACTATATTTAATGTTCTATTGATTTTATTCACAATTGCATTCATAACTAAAACAAATATGATACTGCTTGCTGGACATCCTTGTTTTATTCCACATCCTATTTTGATTTCTTCACTTAGCCATCCATTTAAAATTATTCTTATATTATTTTTTTCATATACAGACTTAATTGCTTTAACTATTTTATCATTTATGTTATAAGCTCCTAGTATATCCCATAAAGTTTCATATCATATTTTATCAAATGCCTTACTTATATCTCCTACCATACTTTTTGCTTCTACCTTTTTATTTACAATATTGTCTTATCACTTCTTTTACTATCCATAGTAATTTTTGACTTCCTTTCCCTTTTCTACCAAAAATTGTTTGCTCAAGCAACATATCTTCTTTATTTGTTAGTCTTTTAATAATTATTCTCATAAATATTTTATAATCTGTAGTATTCATTACTATTGGTCTCCACTTTTTATATCATCTTTATCTTATTTTTCCATATAAATTTCATGATTCCCATACATATATGTTTATAGACTATACATTTTCTTAACCATTCATTTAGTACATCAACAAAAGGATTTTTTGCTAACTTTCCATATCATTGTACATATGGTATTCAATACTGTCCAATCCTATAGTTGTGGCCATATTAATATATTTTAATTTTTTATTTAGCTCTTTCACGTTTATATTTTTTCTAGATTCTCATTATCTTCTTCACTTAGTTTAACTATCCACGTTTGCTTTATTTTCATTTCCTTTTTTACAAAATTCTAATCTATATGCTTTTTAATCACCTCAAATATTCTTTTTTGTGTTATCTTTTCTCCTTCATTATTCTTTAATTCTCTTATTATTCTTTTCCTCTCTTTTACTAATTTATTCAAGTAAAGTGCTACTTCTTTTCTTCATTGTAAACAATATCTTTGTTTATATAACAGTCTTTTAATCTTTTTTTGGTTTATATCATATATTTATTTCTCTTTCTCAAACAAGATTCTCATATTATCTCTTATTATTATCCTTAAACACTTCTTGACTCATTTGTTTATATCTTAATTACTATATTCTTCTCTTTATATTTTGACATTCCAAAAAGCAATTTTTTGTATTTTTCTTTCAAACTTATCCACCAACTTGTCCATTTTCCATAAAATATTCTCATACCTGTACGATCTTTCCATAGTTTATGTATTTCATATTGTCTTCATTTATGTCTTTTTCATTAAGCATTTTAACACCTTTGCTTATTTTTATGTATCCTTCTTTCTCATATACCTCTATCCATATAGCTATATGAGCTAAAAAACTCGTCCTTTCATCCCTTTCTGCAATATTTTTAAGCTATTTGATAATAAGACACAGTAAATTCTGTTTTCATTTGTTTTAACTACATTTCTATAGTGTTTTCTGCCTAAAATAGTGTAGCTAGTAGCCATAGCATAGTTTCCCACCCCTCTCCCTATTGTTGTTTTGTTCTTAAACTTGGTGGCTTCACAGTTGCTTGCCCCTACTGTAAATTTGATGTGGGACACTCTTCCCAGTCCAGTCTCATTAGCTCATTCTACCTAACAAAGTGAGAACATTTGGGAAGGCCAACCCTCTTAGTTTCTTAACCTTGAATTATCTTATGTTCCTCCTTTCTCCCTTTTCACTTTATTCAACTGCTTTTACAGTATTTGATTTTCTCATCCTACTATTTTACTTCATCTTGGTTTTTCTGCTACTTGTTCTCTAAAGTGGTTCAGTTGCATCTTTTCTGCTGCATTTATTGCTGCTTGTTTTTAGCCTGTTTAAATTTTAAGTTTTATTATAAGCCTCTTAGGTTTGGTTTAAGCACTTGGACTTTAGGCCTACCCCTTAGCTCTCCATGGCCACTCTCCATCAGATTCTGATAAATATGGATGGACAATTTCCTATGGTTTCTCCTGCCAGCCTGATTGATATGGACATCCTGAAACAATGTAGCAACTGTCTCATGTACATGGGCAACCATCTACTACTACCACCTAGGAACACAATTTTGAGAGATGCAGTTACATTAAGAACCTAGAGTCTATGCTCTCTCCCTCAAAAGCCAGCATGTCTGGCACTGAGAAGGTTGCCCACACAATCACTACACCTTAAATGCCACCCACAACTACACAACACACACCCACATATGCGGATGTTCTCAACAAAAACAAACCCAAACAAAGGTGACCTCAGAGGCAAAAACATATGCAAACTCCACAACCTTCCACACCACATGCCATCCATAGTCCACACACCTGCATATTACAACCACTAAGGCCAAACCATAAAACCAATGTATTAGTCATAGGAGACTCCATTGTGAGGCATACGAATGTGCCTCTCACCAGGCTGGATAAGGAGAAAGTCATGGTTAGTTGTTTGGCAGGTGCCAGAATACACCATATCACACATGCACTCAAGTCTCTCAACAACAAGCTGAGTGGAGGACAACCACTGTCATCCCTTTACACAAAGGTGGAGCGTCCACCAATCCAGGAAATTATAGACCCATCAGCTTAACTAGCCTGATCTGCAAGCCCATGGAATCAATTATCATGGACCTCATTAGCAGGAACATTGACAACCACCAAACACTCAATCCCACACAATTTGGCTTTGTCAAGGGGAGGTCATGTTTATTAAATCCTGTTGACTTCTTTGAGACAGTGACCAAAGCCATGGATGAGGGGAAGATGGTGCACACCACATACCTTGACCTGGCCAAAGCCTTTGACACTATTCCCCACTTGGACATAATAGATAAACTCTCTCAACTAGGCATCAATCCATTTGTTACCAGATGGATAGCAAACTGACTCACTGATAGAACCCACCTAATCAAAATAGGGGAAGCCGCCTTAAGCAGTAGACCTGCAACAAGTGGCGTACCCCAGGGATTGATCCTGGGGTCTCTGTTATTCAGTATATACTTCTCTGATGTGCAGCCAAAACCAGTGGGCTATGGCTGACCAAGTTTGCAGATGACTGCAAGCTGGGCATGGTTGTCAATTCCCCAAGTGATGTGGATATCCTCCAAGAGGGTCTCACGCAAACAAATAACTTGTGCCAGAAACATGGCCTCAAGCTGAATGCCAAAAGATGCATCATCATCCCCTTTGGGGGGAGTGATGTCCCCACATATTATCGCATTAATAACAATGTCCTAAGCACACAATCAGTCGTGAGGGATTTGGGCACCCAGGTTGATAGCAACCTGACTTTTGACCACCATGTTGCTGCCGTTGTACGGAAAACTTTCTACATGGCCCACCTCATAAGTAAGGGTATTTCATCTAGGGACAAGGAGATCATAACATCCATGTATTCTTCCCTTATAAGGCCAATTATTGAGTAAAACACTCCTTTGGCATGTACCTCACAAAGCACATGCAGCAGCTGGAGAGATATCTACCCCACAGAGATAGACTAAAAGCCCTGTCCCTCTACTCAGTTTCATACAGACTCCTTAGAGATGACCTCTGTCTGGCATACAAAACAATCACAGACCCCGCTTTGAAGGGACTGCTACATATCTGCAAGCCAGGCTTCACTTGAGTAACCCACATGCGCAACCTCAACCTGGTCTGTGACATCAATAGGACTTGTTGGTGGGATAGATTTCTGTCCCAGTGACTCCCCCATCTATGGAATAGACTCCCTCACCACATCAAGCAGAGTACCTCATTATCCCTTTTTAAGCGCAACCTGAATAACTGGGTGGGAAACAGAAAATACACCCCTGGAATTCCACCTGTATCCCTGCTGAACAGGGGTTTTGGGTGCTGACTTGTCTAAACATGGGCTAAACTCTGGGCTAGGCTTATAAGGCCACAGGGCCAATAGTCTAGTAACTTCCTATGATCCTACAATCCTATGATCCTCTTCTATAAGTCCAATGTTTGTTTTCCCATATGTATAACTTTCCACTTTTCATTATTTCATGTATCATTTTAACACCATTGCTATTTTTCTTTCCTATTCTTAAATTGCAGTTAAAATCCCCCACTACTATTATATCCATATTAACACCTTCATAATTTGGATTTTTTTAAATATTATTTCTCTTTCTTTCCTTGTGACTTTTGCATATAATGCAATAATTCTATAAAGCTTATTTTCCATCTTCGGGTAATATTGTTATTCATCCTAATTCGACTATTGTAAAGTCTAAGAGTTTGATATCTTCTTTACATAATATACCTATACCTGAATATGTGTCTTTTCCCATATTACAATTAATTGTTCCACCCTATTGAACTTCAGTTTTAATCTTTCTTCTTCTTCTGACAGAATCCATGTATTTTCTAATATAATAATATGCATGTTCATTAAGGCACACCATTCTAAAATACCTATTTTTCTTTTGATATTCTTAATACTATTTACATATAAAGCTAAAATCTTCAGCTTTTAAATTATATTGATATTGTTCCTATCTCTTCCTTTACCTTTTTTATTCTCTTTCACAATTACGGTTTTAAATTTTCTTTTCCTCTCTTTTACCCTTTTCCCAATGGCATTTTTCTTTCCTCTCACTACTTGCCAGTTAACGCATTCTTCTTCACCCATATCAAGTACATCTTATTCCTCTTCTCTTTCCCTGTGTTTTACCTCCATTATATCTTTGTTTTTTTCCTGTCTTTCATGTTCCTTTTCTATTCTTTTATCATGTACTGAATCATGTATACCTTCTTGTTCTACAATTTCCACATTTTTTTGACAATCTACCAATGTATGTCCTATTTTTCCTCATTTTTTACAATTTATATCACATGTTTTCCTTCATGTCTGGCTTTACCACAAATAAAACATTTTCGTTTATCACATTCACTAATCAAGTGATTATTTTTTCCACAAAAAAGCACATTTTAGGTTGCCCTCTGTATTCAACAAATCCTCTATTCACATTAATCACCTAGGAATGCGCACAAAATTATCACATTGCATTTTCAAAATAATGCCACATTCCCAACCTGCAGTCCATAAACCTCTTTTATCATATATTTTTGCTGTATCCATCACATCTTTGCATATTGATTTTAAATATTCTTTCAGTTCATCTTTTTCAACTTCCTTTCTAAATGGTATCATACCTCTTTTTTGTCTTTCTTTTAAATTCCTGTATTACATATTCAGTCCAAGGATTGCAATTCTTTTTTTTTCATATTTTTCTAAGAAATTTTCCATATGCTGTCCTGATTCAAAAATTATATGACAGCACATTTCTTTGTTGATAATAATAAAAGGTCTTACCTCCTTGGGTGAAAAACCCAATGCTGCAACTATAGCGTTCCAAACTTCATGCCTGTCCAGTGCTATTTCTTTCTTACTGCTTATTCTTATAACATATTTCCTTTTCACTTCTTAGTTTCCTTCATCTCTTCACTTCTTTCTCGCTTTTACTGTTTGTGCGCATGATTTCCTTTTTGTATGTTCTACAACCTCTTCTTTTTGTATTTTCTCCATGATTTTGCCCCATTACACCATCTGTTCACTCTTTTGTTCTCTTTGGCTGATCATTTCTATTAAATAAGCATCCTGAAACACTCTGGATTGAAGGATTGTAATAATACATTCCTGCTGACCCTCTTCTTCTCTCTCAAATAGCTTCTCCTTAAATAAGACTTCCGAATCTGGAACTGCTCCACTAATTTTATTTAATGCTCCAGTCTCCTCCGATATCAACAAATTCTCTATTGCTTCCATTTCATTTAGCTGCCTTTCATGTAAAGGGTCAGTCATCTTCATGCTCATTTTCTCCTTCTCCATACTTAGATTTTGGTTGCTCGCGCTCACCATACCTCCTCCTGTTTCTCCGGACTGCCTAAGTGCCAGAAACAAGAAGCAGGATGTACAACCATCAGTAGTGTCCCCATATGCTAATGTTCAGAAGAAGTTCCCTGATGCCATAGCCAAAATTTACCCTAGTAGTATAAATACCACCTTGGGTTTCCCCTGAAAAGAGGCTACTAGCCTAGTACACTAATCTGATCAACAAAGGATAAATAAATCAATTAGTAAATATATACTGTGCTTGGCAAAAGCAAAAAGCCATCTCCCAAATTCAGTGCACTCCCATTTATATTTATCCTATTAAAATAACATATTTTCAATAGCATTAGTATCTCAATTGCTGGCACTGCTGTCTTCCTGTAATAAAGAGAATGGTCTGTAAATGGTACGTAAAGCAACATGGCAGTGTATTTTAAATACAGCAAATTGTTATGGTATATATTCTATGTTTTATTTTAAGCCCATTTTGCATAGCAAATCCTCAGTAATTGTATAATGAGAATTTGAATATTCTAGAAATACTGTGATTATTACTATTTCCATTAATTGACTGGCCAAGGTGAGTGCAGTCATATAGCTGGAAAACAATATATTGTACAGGTAGGGCATACAACAAGCAATGACACACTTCAGGAATTACTGAGCAATCCAGATACATCATTGTTGTGATATATTTCCTCTTAGCAATCACTGTGAAGTATGTGGGATTGCAGTACTGGGACAATGTGGGTGGAGGTTCTCAAATACTTGGCCAAAATTGAAGAGACCACCCTGTTTCCATAAAAGGGAGGGTCAGAGTAGTAAAGACAGAGAGAGTTGCCTCTCACTGTAGAGGGAGGACTGTTGTGGAAGAGGTGCTTTTTCCAAGAGTCAGGACTCTTGCCTATTTCCATTTGGTTGATTTACTAATGAGACACAAATAAGAAATAAGGAGAATGCTTATGCAAATGACTGCTAGGTATCATGTCAGTGACTGGTTTGAGCATTTTGGTGGATGAAGAAACACATTGAATGTAAGAATTTTTTGTGTTTTCCTGTTCACAAGCAAAATTTTGTTTTTGTTTACTGACTTGGAAATAAAGTGCACAGAACATAAGACTTCTACCTACAGTGTATGTTGTATTTTACACTGGTGTTTGTAGGTGGCAAAGTATGGTCTAAACATACTAAATTGTGTTATTTTTGACCCATGCACTGCTGCATTCAAGTGCAGACCCATTGTGAGTTGATTTCCCCACCTGTATAAAGATAGACATGAGTGTGTGCTTTAAGGGGAATTGCTGCCTTTTTGTGTCTGTGCCTTTTGCTGTGATTGATCAGAATGAAAAGGAAGGGAACTAATTGTAAGTTACAGTGAGTCTAATAACAGTAATATTCAGAGTACAGTATTCTAAACAAGTACTATTGTATTTATTCTTAACTAACAGCTAAACTGACGGAAACATTTTGTTTGCCATACTGAAAAATAAATAAATATATATATATATATATATATAGATAGATATATATATATAGAGAGAGAGAAAGAGACAGAGAGGGAGAAAGAAACAAAAGCTTGAACTGAGGGTAAAACTACCTGAACAATTCTGTAATTTGTTTAAAAACAATTGTATAACATGAAAAATGGTGCCACAATGGTAAGTACTGATGATTTTTTTTTTAAGCAAAATGATACGAAACTGCTGACAGTTGTACAGAGAATTGTCACAGTGCTACTTAGCTTACCAAAAGACATGTATAGTAAATTGCTGAAAGGTTGTTTACCACTGAGCTACACAGTGAACATACTAAGCTGCTAAACAAAATGTTCTGACAACAGAAAGCACATACGTAACAGTAGTAGTGAAGAAAAAAACCTGACGCTGGTAATAAGAACTGTTTTGGATTTAAAGTAGTGAAAAGTTGTTGACTGTATTTAAATGTAAAATGAATGAACTACAAAACACTGTAATGTCACATTACCTGTAACTTGAGGAAATCTGTCTGAATTCCCCTTAGTAAATGCAAAGTATATAAAAGTGGTGTACTGGGAAAAGTGAAGCAATAACTGATTTAAAAGTGTTGAAAAACTCTATTCAAAAATATTGTGTATTGAGAAAAACTGTTGTGCTGGTTTTCTGATAAAATAAGTCAGATTTAAAGTGTATACACTAAGGATAAATGTTTAAGCAAAATATAATTCTGAGGTGTGTGTACTGGGTAATGGTGACTACACTGCATGTATCTAACTACAATGTTAAATTATTTATTCCTTTTTGATATCCTGCAGGTGACCATCAGCTGCCCCCAGTTAATTTCCTCATGCACCATGTCTACTCAACTCATCTTAGCATTACCTAGGCTAAGTCTGACCCATATCCTGGTTGGTTAAGAAGGTAGAGGATGCTGGGTTAGCATCAAATTGCCAAAAGTGAGTGTTTTCATCTGTTTTCCTCTGCCCCTGCACAAGCCCAGTGACATCCTGAGAATGGGAAGTGCAGTGGGTATCATCTTTTAACTGCTCCTCACTTCTGCAAGGGATTGATATTAACAAGACTCCCCAACCACCCTGTAATAGCACCTTGCTCTAAACTGCCCCTCACTTTTGCAAGGGATTAGCATCAACAAAGCTCCCCAGTCTCCCTGTGATAGCAACAACACAGATTTTTTTTAGACTCCATCAAGGAAATCAAACCATAACATTGTTCCCAAAGTGAGTGTCACTCCTTACTCCCCTCAGCATGGGCACACCCATCCTCTCATGCCACTGCCTTAGATGTCTGAGCCACTAATGAAACCAGGATCACCTGGGCTACAGTCAGAGCTTTATATCTGTCTGCCATAGTGCTGGCTAATTGCAATGTAAAATTATTATTGTTCCTTTTTGATACCCTACAGGTGACCATCAGCTGACTCCAGTTCATTTCCTCATCCACTGGGTCTATTTGACCCATCTTTGCATACCCTAGGCTAAGTCTGGCCCATACTCTGGTCTGTTAGGAAGATAGAGAACCCTGGGATAGCATCACACTGTCACAAGGGAATCACATCTGCAAGGGATTGGCATAAACAAGACTCCCCAGATACCTTCTGATAGCACCTCACAGATATTTCTTTTGCCTCCATCAGGGAAATGTTTTTTTTTTTCATTTTAACATTTGTTTACCAGTAAGGTCCAACTTGGAATGAAGCCAATTTTCAATGGAGGCCCAGGGAGAAACACTCTAGATGCATGTCTTTGTAATGTAGGAGGAAACTGGGGTACCCGGAGAAAACCCACATGAGCACAGCACAACGAGGACATGCAGACTCTGCACAGAGGCACTCCAGCCCTGAATTTAACTGGAGAACCTCTCAAACCATAACAGTGTTTTCAGCAAGTGAGTGTCACTCCCTCCTCCCCCACAGGATGGGCACACCCATCCTCCCATGCCACAACCTCAGATGTCTGAGCTACTAATTAAACCATGGTCACCTGGGCTACAGTCAAGACTTTATCTCTATATGCCATAGTGCTGGCTAACTACAGTGTAAAAGTAATGCTTAAGCAATGTGTAGAGTGTTGTTGAAGACTATGGTATGTTATTTTTGAAACTGCTCATAAGCTTAATGAAGTTGGTTCACTGGTATAGTATTTTTGAAACAGTTCAAAGGTGCTGTAACAGAGAAGTAAACTTACTGCATATTCCTGCATTGTGCTGTTTGCTTCATGGCTAGGAATGAAGTTCTGCTTGGGAACTTTTGTAGCATGTAACTGAGCCGTGGATTGGGAAAAGAAGCCCAGCCCAAGCTGGTAGTAGATTAAAAGTGGTTGTTACAATGAAGGAACCCAAGTGAGTGTGGAAGTTTGCAGTGAAAGATAAAAAAATAAGCTATTGGTTGTCAAGTGTAAAGCTGGTAACGCTACTTTGTGCCTAGTGAAATTTTAACAAACTGCCAAAGCAAATTCAGAGTATAGCATCTTTCAGTGCTAAATAAGAATACTGCTTATCTGCCCAGACATTCGTTATATTTACAGTCTGTCCTGCATTTAAATCAAGTAAAAAGAATGCAATACTTCCCTACCTAGATGAACCAGGACTTTCTTGCATTTAAGAATTGCCCTCTGTTTTAGGAAAGTAAAAGAGCACTGTCACTGTATTGTTTGTGAAATACACTCTTTTGGTGGAAACTAATGGAATATTTAAGTCTGTAAGACCTGCATTAAGAAGAAAATTAGCAAGGTGTAAAACATTTGAAAAGTACTAAATGATTGTAGGGCATTATACAATATAAAGCATTATACAATACTCAGTGTTACTAGATGCTGTCTGTAGGAAGATGTAAACATTGCTGAATCTTACCATGTGCGGTCAGTGGCATAGTGCATAATTTTATACAGTATTAAATTTGACTTGGTGTTAAATGAGGACGAGAATGAACCTTGTGATGAAGTATATACAGCACTGATTTGTATTAGGTGCTGTCTAATTAACCTGTTACAGTGTTTATTAAAAGATTTAAAGATATATTGTAAGTTACCAGCAGCAGCAGTTACCGTAAAACCCCACAACACATCACCATGCCAATGCGACAGGTTAATATAATATAATATAATACCCAGCAACTAACACAATTTCATACCACCTACCATAAATCATATGAAAAATACAAAAATAGAAAAGTTACAAATAGTATAAAATGTCATATTAATGTAAATAATATAAATAATACTTCACAAATAACCCCACAAAGAACTATCTAAAATACATTATTGGACAGTATGTATTACAAAACTGGGATGTCAAATAATTAGGGCAAGAATAAATTCATCCGTCATAAGTTTTCATTTTTAAAAGACTAAAAAAAAATGAAATAATGTCATTTAGCCCATGAAAAACTGAAGCATAATATAAATCTGTCACCAAGAATAATACTCCAAGGACCTTCTCTAGGGGTAAGCTTAACATGTTCCAAAACCACAAACCCAAAACTGTGATCACTAAAATCACTGACAATGCTTAACAAGGCCATTTGTAAATTTTGCTCTTTGAATATCATATTTGTTCATACATAAATTGCTTAAATTTCCACTCAGTTTTTGCAATGTAAAAAGTGGAGGAAAATTTACACTTAGCAGCATAAACGACACCTTTAGTGTGACAATTAATCTGGCCTGAAACAGAAATCACCTTACTTCCTGCAGACACTCAGTCACACTCTAGGATAAACTTACACTGGGAACAATTTCCACATTTCATCATTTGACCTGCCAGCTTAATGTCACACCTAGAAATACTATCACATCAGTCTTTAACATTTTTGTCCCTTTTGTATATAATTTTTGGGCAAGCTCCAAGCTTAGAATAAAGTTGTCAGCTATCAATGGCCAATTTTTATAAATAATATCTGAAATGCCCAAGCTATCAGAACTAAAAGTGGTAATAAATGCCTTATCTTCCCAAGACTTGTCTTAGGGAATTTATTAGAAGGATTATTATTAAGAGCAAGGTCCTGTGCATTAGGCAGAGCAGGAAAAGTACCAGCTGTAATAAATTGTGTATTACCAATAGATGAACATAATAAGGGAAGATATTGCCCACTTATCCTCTTATTAATAACCTCTGTTTAAAAAGAATCAACAAAGGCAATGTGAGTAACCCCTACATAAAAACGTCTGTCCTAGAAGATTACATTCTTCCATAAAATCATTAAAGTCCATTACTATACGGAACATTCTAACCATTTGCCCTTTAATTACTGCTTTCTTCACATGTAAGGATTGCTTGCTGGTGTAATGTAAAAAATTGTTAGAATAGGTTCTCTTCCTATGAATTTATGCTTTTAAAGGCTCATGAAAATGATCTTTAAGAAGTAAAACATCTAAATAAGCAATAGATGCATTATCAAAAATGTATGAAAAACTTAAAAAATAAGTGGTACAGTTAATATAGTCCATAAAATAAGGAATAACTTCAGTTGGCCCTTCCCATGCTATAAAGATGTCATCCAAAAATCAGGCATACATCTTAACATAGCCAAAATAGGAGCTGTTAAATAAATAATGAAATTCCCACACTGCCGTAACTACATTAGTATATAGGGGCCCACAGGCAGAACTCATGGCTACCCCCTTAAGTTGTTTAAAATAATGACCTTCATAATAAATGCAATTATTAAACAACACCATTTCCAAAAGATGAAATAATGTGTTAATTTTATCTTGTCCTATAGGTATAAAATCAGTAAAAAAATTCCGTAAACCACGTAAACCTATCTCATGTGCAGTACAAGTAAATAAATCATTGATATCCACAGTTAAAAAAAGTCCCATCGGAAAAAGCACCTAATTAATAACATTTTGATAAAAAGTCCCAGGACTCCCAGCACAAATGCACAATATTGGTCAAATAATGTTTAAGTTGATTATCAAGAAATCTTGCTATAAAGCAAGTCTTGGAGTTACCTGCATCAGCAATGGGCCTCAAGGGTGGATTATCTAAATCCTTGTGAATTTTTGGTATGCCGAATATTGTAGGTAATTTAGGAGTATCCATATGCATAAAGTTAAATTCCATTAGTAAATTTGCCCCCGAGTTAGCATATCTTGTAAAAAGTAATCGATCTTTTAATAGGGAATGTTTATTTCATTAATAGAGGCTTCAGGATGTTTCTTCATATAAAAGATGGAGCATACGTTGATTGTAATCCATTTGATCCATTACAATAAGGCCGTCACCTTTATCCAGCTGCATAAGTCTAAGATTTCCTGTTGCTTTGATGTCATCCATAAGCTGCTGTTGTGCTATAGTTAGATTCTGGTTGTAATTATGTGCGGGTTTTGAAAGCAAGTCTCTTACATCCATTTTGCATACTTGCTCAAAAACTATTAAGGTCGGGTGCAAATCAGGATTAAAAATACTGGGGATTCTAAAATTATGGGGAGAATTGTTGTTCAAATCAACAGAACCATCAAACTTCGCAGCTAAATTAAGCTTCTTTGTAAATAATTTTATTTCTCTGATAAACTTAGTAGTAGCTGCTCTCCTAGTAGGGATAAAAGTTAACCCCTTACTGAACAAATCTGCATGTTGGTTGGTTATCAAAAACCCACTATAATTATACACATTAAAATCCCCAGTAGTATTAGTGGTGATGGTATAGGAACAATTATGATGAAAAGGTTCTTCCAATTCTGCTGGGACCTTCCATTGGATTAAGAATTCTTCCTGTACTGGCGCTTCGGGGTACGTACTGAAGCCATGTATGAATTGGAATAATTCCCCCTCTTGTTGCGAAGCCTCTCCAAATGTTGATGTAAAGTCTGGTCCAAAGGGGGTTCAGGGTCATCAATAGGAATATCATGCAAAGCACATTGGTCTATTATTAGGTTCATTGGAATTTTAGGAGGACTAGGGTATGCTATGCTGTTTATGTAGTCCAACTGGTCCATCTCCAACTTGTGAATGTTCCTGAATGGTACTGCACATTATATCAACATCCAAAAATATAGTTTCATACTGGAGCTTGTACTGATAGAAGCAATTGTCCTGAGTTATCACAGTGTCCAAATTCTTGATGTCAGTATATAATTGATCCATCTCTTTAATATTATGTTTAATTAATAGCTCAATGAGCTCACATGCATGCCAGTTGTACATAGCAATAAGCTCCTGGTGCAGCCAAGAATGTTCAACTTTTCTATTCTATTCTATTCTATTCTATTCTATTCTATTCTATTCTATTAACTTGTTGTATTGGCATAGCGATGTGTTGTGGGGTTTTACGGTAATTGTTACAGCTGGTAACTTGCTACAATGTATCTTTAAATCTTTTAATTTGTTGTATGACTTTTCTCTATTTAAATGATTCACTCAATCTTTTAATTGTCTGATGCAGTCTGGTATTACCAGACAAAAGCGTTTATCTTGACTGTGATTTATATTGAGATTTTACTTTAATAAAACATGTTTTTAGCAGTGTCAGATTTAGGCATTATTGCTATATTGTGGATGGTTGGAAACAATACTCTGGTACAGCAGGATCAAAATGTTTTGGTCAGAGTAGGCAAAAGCAAATGATTGTTTCACAGTCCATTTTTGTAGCTATGAAAAGTAAAACTCCGTTTGAAAGTGATAACTTCAGATCTAAAGGAGCTGGAACAACAGATGAAGGTTTTACTTTTTTATAATATGTTGCTAAAACACATCTTGTTACAATAAATATACATATATTACACAGGGCTAACCAGACCTGTGATGCAAAGTGCTAATCAAGGCCCAAAGAAAGTAAATGCGATTCTCTTTCTCTTTCTCAATGACTTACAACTCTGCAAAATAATGTTAGACCATTAACCAAGAATGTAACTATGCTAAAACAGCCAGTAGATACTGTTTCCAAGCAGACAGAATCAATACCAAAGTTGGAGTATATATTTTCTGAAAATGAAAACGAAACAACAAAGTTTTACAAAGCTGTTGGGTAATCTTAGACATGGCAAAATATAGAAATGGTTGAACTGAATGAAAAAAAACTCTAAACATTCTGCTCAAGTGGAAAGAGTAAAATATGAAACTAAACCTGAAAAGTGTTAAGTCAAGTGAGATCACAAATCAAAAGGAAAATTATTTAAGTGACCTAGAACTGGAACTTAAAAGGCAAAAGAAAAGTAAATTTTAGACCCAAGTGGACATTGCATGTATACAACACATAAAAAGAAAATTATGGCAGCAGATACAAAATGTTAATGATGCCCAGCTTGATTTATAAACATCAGAATGTGTAGCCTGGGAATGACTTGCTAATGGCACAACTACAAGAGACTAAAATACAGTAAAGAACTATACATAACATAACTCTGAAAATGTAAATGAAAGAGAAAAGTTGACAGTGGTCAGTGAGCAACTCAAAAAGGCTATTAAGCAAAGTAGTAGAGAAATGCAATTACAGTGACTTAGGTACACTAAATGAACACAACCAAAACAGGGAACAAATATTCCAGAAGAATGAAAGCATTATTTGTATATTTCAGGAAGAAACTGGAAAGTTGCTTTGCCAACTGAATGAACAGTATGATGCTATTCTAAAGCTAACCACTAAATATAAAAATCTGAAGCCTGTAAATAAAATCAAAAGTACATTTTTGAAGAAGGAAATTGTAAATTAAAACAATATATGTCAACCCTACCTTCCCATGCTGACCTAATAATCAGAAATTTATAGTGTTGTTACCTAAAAAAGGAAAATAATTCACTCAACCAAAAGAATGTTACTCTAACCCTCTAAAGATGAGAGAGATGTGACTAATATTGAAAGTAACAGACTTTAAGAGTGTCTCAAATGTACCTCATGTCAAGTGCAATCCTGTTGTTACCTCTCAATCAATGGAATGATTATTTGAATCTGGTGTAAAGAAAAATCAATAAAAGAGCTAAAGTTAGTGGCAGCTCAAAATGTAAAGAAAAGTCATACAACAGAAAATGATAATACCTTAAACCTGTTGGTTGAAAAGACATAAAGACAAGTAGCACTTTTGTATTATATCAGGTCACAGTAAACATGTAACCAGACATTTCAAAATCTCATAACAATATGGACAATGATCCAATGGATGGTTCAAATGGTGAGCAAAAGGGTTTGCATTGACAGGATATGAGAGTCTCCAACACAACAGATGACAACAGTGCAAAATCCCTTAAAAGAAGTAATCAAGGTCTCTTACTTTATTCAAATCATTTTGCGAGACAGAGAACTGATAAAAGAAATGAAGACAAAGATCCGACTATAAGCTAATCACCCTAGATATCTGCATCCCGCCCCCACCCACCATTAAGGAAACCAAGGTAAAAAATTTCTCCAAAGCCAACTTCATGCTTCTTAAGACAGAAATGGCAAACGTCATGACACCCATGCAGATGGACAATACAGTTACAATTGCTGAATCCTACACAAATGCAGTCAATAAGCACTTACACAAGTTCATGGATTGTGCTATCCCAAACAGAACCAAGACGCTATCCTCCAAAAAAAGGAAGCCAATCTGGTGGTCCCCTGCCATAAACAAACTGTACAACAGAAGGAAGAAACTGTTGCAAAAGAGTAAAATCCCATGAGTGGAGGAGCTCCCTGGTCAGCCTCAGTAAGAAGCTGAGATCCCTTATAAGAGCCTCCAGAGCTAGCTACGAAAACAAAATTGCCACTGATTCTAAGGGCAACCATAAAGCATTCTATAGTTATGTCAAGAATTTCAATGGCAACACCCAGATCTGCTCTGCGTTGCAGCACAACGGCATGAAAATTACAGAACCAACTGGTATTGGAAACATCCTGGCAGATAGGTTCAGTGCTAACTTTACCCCCCTCTCATCCCCTAAAGGGCCCATACCTGTACAGGAAGAATGCATAGTCTTTGTAATCACATCTATGCAGATAAAAGCTGCACTCTGTAAAACCAAAAACACAGCATCCATGGGACCGTACAACATCCCAGGCTGCGTTTTACATGAACTTCAGAACAAACTGGCTCCCCACCTAAGCACCATGTTCAATCATAGTCTCACGTCAGGCTTTTTGCCCACTGAAAGGCACACAGCAACAGTTATCCCACTCCACAAAGGGAGAGCCACCACTGATCCTGGGAACTATCGCCCTATTAGCCTGATGAGCCTGGTCTGCAAGGCCATGGAACATATCATCATGGAACTCATAAACAAAGACATTGGTAGCCTCCAAACTCTGGACCCCACCCAGTTTGGGTTTGTGAAAGGCAGATCTTGCCTTCTGAACCTGATCGACTTCTTTGAGGCAGTCACCATAACCGTAGACGAGGGTAAGGTGGTTCACACAGCCTATCTTGACCTCGACAGTGCTTTCGACACCATCCCCCATTCTGGAATTATAGCTAAACTCACTAAACTAGGTATAAATCCCTATGTCACAAGATCGGTTGTCAACTGGCTCAATGACAGAAACCACACTGTAAAAGTTGCAGACTCCAAATCTGACTTCAAACCAGTGACAAGTGGAGTACCACAAGGTTCAGTCCTGGGACCTCTCCTGTTTGGCATCTACTTCTCTGAAGTACAGGCTAACACAGAAGGCCTCTGGCTAATGAAGTTCACAGATGACTGCAAACTAGGAGCCATAGTTGAGTCCCCAAATGATGTGGACATCCTACAGAAGGGCCTCACTGAGACAGATGCCTGGTGTCAGTGGCATGGCCTCAAGCTCAATGCCAAAATGTGCATTGTCATCCCCTTTGTTAAAAACTCTGTACCCATGACCTACCACATAAACGGCAGTCTACTTAATGCCAAATGTGTGATAAGAGACCTTGGGACCCAGGTGGACAGTAGTCTCTCCTTTGATAATCACATCGCCACAGTAGTCAGGAAATTCTTCTATGTGGCACGCCTCATCACAAAAGGGTTCTCATCCAGGAAAAAAGAGGTCATTGTTCCCCTCTACTCGGCACTCATTAGACCCATTACAGAGTACAACACCCCTTTTGGAATGTACCCCACAAGACATCTGCCTCAGCTGGAAAGGCCACAGAAGTACCTCACAAAGAGAATTACTGGCCTCAAAGAGATGCCCTACACTGACCATCTCAAAAAACTCCAGCTTTATTCTGTAGCATATCGTCTACTCTGAGGAGATCTCTGCCTAACATGTAAAGCTATGTTAAACCCAGAGCTGTTGTACATGCTGCACCTAAAGAAATCCCAAGCCCTTTGAGCTACAAGCTCTAGGGACCTAAACATTGTCACCACAATAAACAGGACATGCTAGAGGGATAGATTCCTGTCCCAGAGACATCCTATAGGTTCATAGGTTCATACTAGGCTATCTGCCCTGGGGCAATTATAAGCCTAGCCTGATTCTGTATGGCTTACGCCACCCCTTGATTTGAGTATACTGTGCCCTTTTTAAGGTTTAGTTTACTGTGCCTCTGTCTAATAGTGACACGGGAGTAATCCCTGGGACAAACCTACAATCCCCCATCCACCTATCGAGATTCTTCTTGAAGAGATTCAGTGAGGTGCTCTGCCTCACATGAACTGGAATTCTATTCCAGAGCGAAGGGAGCCTCTGGGTTATGAACCTGCCCTCCAGCAAGTTCTATTTATTTCTGTGCTGAGGTTCAAGTCCCTCGAGCGTGTGGCTCTAAGGGATTTAGATTTACTGAGGTGGAGCATGTCCATTAATTCTGGATTTGACATAGCTTTGTATGTCAGGCATAGATCGCCTCGAAGTAGGCGGTATGCAACTGAGTAGAGCTGGAGTTTTTTTAACCGAGCAGCATATGGCATCTGTTTGAGACCCTTGATCCTCTTGGTGAGATACTTTTGGGGTCTTTCTAATTGCTGCAGGTGTCGGGTAAGGTACATCCCAAAAGGGGCATTGTATTCTATGATGCGCCTGATGAGGGATGAATAAAGGGGCATAATTACCTCTCTTGACCTAGATGTGAAACCCTTCGTGATGAGGTGGGCTATGTAGAAGGTCTTTCTGACCACTTTGGCAATGTGGTTTTCAAAGGAGAGATTGCTATCAACTTGGGTCCCCAGGTCCCTAATAACTTTCTCTGTACTTAATGGGTTTCTGCCTATGTGGTAATTTGTGGGCACATTGTTTTTGCCAAAGGGTATGACTATACATTTTTTGGCATTTAGCTTTAAACCATGGTGCTGGCACCAGTTATCTGTCTCTGTGAGACCTTTTTGAAGGATGTTTGTGTCAGCTGGAGAGTTGATTATGGCGCCCAGTTTGCAGTTGTCTGCGAACTTGGTGAGCCATAGTCCTCCCACGTTTGCCTGTACCTCGGAAAAGTATATACCGAAGAAGAGTGGTCCCAGGACAGAACCCTGTGGGACACCACTTGTGACCGGTTTCGAGTCTGACATGGCTCCAGCAACTCTCACTCTGTGGGTTCTGTCTTTGAGCCAGTTTGTGACCCATCTTGTGACATAGGGGTTTATATTTAAGCTGGATAGCATATCTATGATGCCCGAGTGGGGTATTGTGTCAAATGCCTTTGCAAGGTCCAGATAGGTTGTGTGGACTACCTTCCCTTCATCTATGGCTTTGCTGACTGTTTCGAAGAAGTCAACCAGGTTGACTCTGCAACAAGCTACCCAGCTATGTCAAGCAAAGTTTCTCATTAGCATTTTTCAAGAAAAATCTTGATGAGTGGATGGGAAATAAGAAATACACCCCGGGGATCACTTCTGTGGCTCTGCTCAACAGGGACACCGGAAATTAACTTTCTTGGGTGGTGTAAACCAGGGAACATTGTTGGGTAGGCTTACTTAGGCCCTTGGGCCGATAGCCTAGTACCTACTTATGAGCCTATATTCTGCACTCACAAATGAAAATTCTGATCAGCTTAGTAAATGAAAGAGAAGAGTTGATAAAACTGAAGACTGGGCATGACATGCAGACCACTGCACGATGCTGTTTTTCAAATGGGACACTTTACCAATGGTTGGCAAAATCGGACAGCATCTTGGTTGTTAAGGTTATGAGGACAGTAAAGTGGGATCTGTTCTGCCAAGGTATAGTTATAAGTGATCAATTCATTGCTGGATGAGTGGTGTTAGTGTGAAACTGTCACAATGCGGTGAGATTCACTGCAATGGTTTTCATTATGCAAACCGCTGGAGTGCTTTTTGGGTTTTTCCCTTTTTCTGCACTGTGGTGCAACAGTGGAATTGATATTTATAAAATATAGGGTTGTCGGAGTGTAGCCATCCATGTGGGGAGTGCAGGGGGCATACCCTTTGCAAAAAAATATTTTTATGCTTTATAGTATTTTTAACTCACTTTTTTTGATATTTATTTTTTGGAAACTGGTAAAATGGTGGTATAACGGTTAAGATGTTTACCATACAAACACAAGGTGCAGGGTTTTATTCTCGCATAGAGTAATTGGCTAAGGTTAAAATGGCCCACAGCGGGCCAATGATGCTCATCTCCACAGGTCTGTGTTGGAGGAGTCATGTAATATAGTGTACCAGTATGGGGTATGTGGTGCTGCAGTTTTGGAATTGTGTGTGAAGTGAATTGCATACACTTGCACAGAGGGGAAGAGAACACGCCCCCTTCTTATAAAAGGGAGGGACAGACAAGAAAATGCAAAGATGATTGGACCTGAATGTAGAGAGAGTGTTTTTGTGGTGAGATGATTCTGCCAGGAGTCTGGACTCCTGACCATTGCTAAATGGTAAAGTTACTGAAGAGATGTGACAAATATAAAGAAAGATGCTTAAGCAAGAGACTGCCAGGTATTGTGCCAAAGACTGGTTTGAGTACTTCACTGGATAAAGAAACTTATATGGAATGTAAGACTTGCTGTGCCTTACTGATAACAAAGTGCTGATTCAATTACTGATTTGTCACTGTAAATAAACAGCACAAAAATTAAGAAATTAAGACTTCTGACTGCAGTGTGTTCTGTATTACACTACTTACATGTTTCTTATATATCCTGGGATTTTTCACAAGAAGCAAACCAAAGTAGTGAAAATTAGCTACATCTACATCAGCACAGCCTTGGCCAACTGAAACAAATGCAGTTTACAGTGAGAAAATTGGTTTACTGTCACAGTCTTGAAAGTCAAAATCCAAACAGCATAATATCAAAAGGCCAAAATGCTGACAAATACAGTACTGAATTCCCTGACTTGACCCTGGCAGGACTCATATTAGCGCATGTTCCTGGATCCACATTCCTGCAGGATTCATGTTACCACTCATTCCTGGATTCACACTCCTGCACGACCTATCACTTATTCATGGGTTCACACTAGTTGGGAGATTCAGTACTTGAAATTTTTAAGCATTGTGGACTTCACTGTTTTGTTCATTCAATATTATGGCCTCATATATGGCCTCAGAATTTCGATTTTCAAGGTTGTACGGTTTAAGATTGTGATAGTAAACCAATAAAAATTGCTGTTGCACATTTAAGTTAATCTTGCAATGCAGGTCACCTACTCACAAAATGTTTTGATTGCTCTCAGAAGTGGCAAATGTAATTTGCACCTTGTATTAAACATTAATTCCTATGTTATTATTTTCTTACAGTACTGGAAGATGTCACAAGATAACAGATGCCATTTATGTTTTAGAGAAGTATGTTGTGCTGATTAGTATGTACTGCTGTTCCCATTGTGTTTGGATCACACACTGGTGCATAGTCAGAAATGTGTAACATACTGTGCAATCCTGTTACGAGTAAAATTATTCAGTGGTTTATCAGGGAGTGATCCAAGGATCTCTGTAGCACTGTAGTGGTATGAATGCTTTAACAGACAATACTGCAAATGCTTTGGCAGGTGACACCACACTGGTCTTGCTGGATATTTTCACTTGTGAATGCTTCAGTCCTGGGGAGCAGCTAATGTAAATTAGATATGAACTTTGTCCCAGAGTACTAGACTGTAATTAGAATGGTGAGGCAGTGTGATTCAAAGACAACTTCTACCATGTTATTTTGTACTGCACTAGGAAGACTGAACATTGTGGATACAAATAAATTAATGCAATTTAAGGGCACCTCATCTCAAAAAAGTGCAGAACGTGGTTGTTTCCTTTCAAACTCAAATGAAACATCATTATTAATGTATGTAATGTTGTGTAAATTTGTGAACTGTATAATTTGCAGTGCATGTCTGAGTTCATTACACGTGCTTGAGTCCCAAGTGCTTGAAAAGCACTGTGTCAAAGTCTGGGACTTCAGTGCCTTGTAGTTTGGCTAGGCTGCTGTTCATACTTGAACTCAAATATGAGTGCAGTCAAGCAGCTGTGTGGAGGGAGCCGGGGGGTGGGGGTGGGGGTATAATTAGGAAGCTGAAGTGGGTTTTAGGATTAGGGAACAAGAGGGGGATTTTTGGGCTAAGGAGTGGGAAGGGAGTTTTAGGGTTATAGAGTGATTGGAGAATTTATATTTAGGGAGTGAGGGCTGAGTTTGAGGTTCAGGGATGGAGAAGGATGTTTTAAGTTTAGGGAGTGAGCCAGGAATTTAGGTATAGGAAGGAGGATAGGAATTTTAGGTTTATGACATGGGAAGGGAGTTTTAAGGTTAAGGTTAAGGTTAGAGAGTGATCAGGGAATTTAGGTTTAGGGAGCAGAAAGGGAATTTTACGGTTACAGAGTGATCCAGAAATTTAGGTTTAGGGGGCGTTGTTGTTTTAGGTTTAGGGAGCAATCAGGGACTTTATAGAGTTAGGGAGGGGGAATGCAGGGGGAGTTGGGTTGGGAACTGGGTGGAAATTTTAGGTTTATGGTTTAGGTTCTGGTAGGACTATTTAGTTTATAGGATTGGTTGTTGGAAGGGCTATGTAGAAAAAAGGAGATTAAGCTAGTGGGAGTTAGAGCACTTACTTTTTTGGGGAAGTGGCAGCAAGCAGGTTTATCGAAGCTACCTGTACACAGCTCCTGTTGTAGACTTTGAATATTTTGTAAACTAGTGTAGGTCAGCATGCACAGCCTGGATCACTATGTCTACCATGGCCTTTGGCAGTTTGTCAAGGCTGTTGATACATAAACAACTGAATGCCTTCTTGTTGAATCGCTATAACAATACTGTTCTGACTGACATCTAATTATAATCTGACAAACTTATTCACATCAAAATACTTGTATGCATGTACTTTGCTTTGCTTTCTGTCTGTTTAAAATTTCAAATCTCTTTTCTTATTCTGTGCTGTGGCACCTTTCCACATTATGCACCATTATTTGCCTTATTGTCAAAATCACATTTATCAGGTTGAGAATACACTTAGAAACATAATGCATAGTTCCTAGAAAAGTCTCTCCTCTGTTCAAAGGTCTGCACTATTATTCTTAATTTCTCTATATTTTATTTCAAATATTCTAACAGTAAAACACTGTTGATATATGCCAATTCTGAATTCTAATTTCAAATTTGGTCTTGTTTTATAAGTTTAATTTTACAATTTTTCACGTTCAGCGTTTTTAGTAGCTCAGGTTTAATGTTATTCCTTGGTTTGGTCCCATACTAGTATGTCATCAATAATGTTACCAACACAATCAAATCTCTCAGTTATATGTGCAACAGCGCTCTAACACGTCAGTTGCTGATGAAAGTCAAATAGAATTTAAAGAAATTCAATGATATCTGTGCCATCATATACATGAATTAAAAGTACATAGATCAGAGTTGTGTTCACCAGGCATTGGTCACAATGCCTGATTTAAATCAAATACAGAAAAATAGTCCTGCTTCTGGCATGACAGACACTATTTTTCCAGCTGTGGGAAATTAAGTAATGTCTCTTTGTTTTATGGACCTATACAATTGTGATGTTTTCTGGCTTTACTATAACCCACTCATCTCAATCACATCCCTCTTCTCCACAGAGCTTAATTTTCCATGACTGTACCCAGCAAAGCTGCCAGAACTTTCCTTGAAGCATGCACTAAATATTTACTGAAGTATCTGTCTGAATGCAGTAAGTTCCTGGTTCAGTCCAGTATACAAAACTTTGAACTCTGTAAGTAAATCATCAAACTAAACATTTTTAGATTCACATTTACTTTTGTAGTCTTAACAGCTTTCTTTGCATTTCAGTGAGGCATTGTACAAGGACATCTTAAACACACTCAGAAACAGTTTATGGTCTGTTTCTAGTCACAAAGGTTTCCTATAAATATACTCATGGAAAGTCTTGCATTCATGCACTATAGTAATTAATTCTTTTCTATCTAATCATATCATCTCTGGCATTATGTAAAGGTGCTTGACCTCTATGTCACCCACTGGATTGCCAATTGGCACACAGATAAATGCAGGAAATTAAAATAGGGGAAGTTACCTACACAATGAGACCGGTCACTAATGGAGTCCCCCCTGAGTTCTGTGCTGGGACCTTTCCTGTTTGGCATCTACTTTTCCGAAGTAAAAGCAGGTACCAAAGGGCTCTGGTTGGCTACGTTTGCAGATGACCGTATGCTAGGAACAGTCATTGAATCTCTAAATGACTTTGCCATTTTGCACAAAGGTTTGTCTGAAATAAATAACTGGTGCCAAAATCAAGGACTGAAACCAAATGCTAAAAAAATGCATTATTGCATCCTGTGGAAAGTCATCTATCTCAGGGAACTACCACACTGACAATATGCCTCTGAGAGTCAATCCAGTTGTTCAGGATTTGGGAACTTATGTGGACAGTAATCTAACTTTTGACCAACATGTGTCCATCATTGTAAGAAAGCCCTTCAATATTTCTCAGATTCTAAACAAATGAATCATGTCCAGATCTAGGGATGTCATCAGCCCTCATTAGGCCAGTCATTGAAAAATAATGTCCCCTTTGGCATGTATCTTTCCAGACACCTGCAACAACTGGAACACCCTTAAAGATACAGTGCTAAAAGTATACAAGGCGTAAACAAGATGTCTTACCTGGACTGACTCAAAGGCCTATCCCTGTGCTTGGTATCCTATAGGCTGCTAACAGGTGATCTGTGCCTGGCATACAAGGCATCCTCTGACCCAATACCGATGGATTTACTCCATATTAGTAAGTCAAAAAGCATCAGATTTCTCAGTCAAGGGATATAAACCTCTTCTGCAACATCAATAGAACAGTTTGGAGGGACAGGTACATCTTGCAGAGGATACCACTGCTGTGGAACAGATTCCCATCCACATAAAACCAAGTTAATCCCTATCCATATTGAAGTGCAACATGGATCTATGGATGGGAAAAAAATGATTTACCCCAGGACTGTCCACTGTACTAGTCATGGACAGATGCAACTCCTAAATGCTTTATCTCATATGTGTTTCCCCTCAAATTATCTATGGTATGATCCCAGTAATTTCCATTATGGGTAATATATAATTATTGACCATGGGATGGATAAGACCAGTATATAATAAACCCAATGGGATATATGAATTTGAGCACAATTAAACGAGGAAATTGGGTAGGCTTAAATGTCCCACAAGAGCAATTATAATAGTACTTACCTATGAACCTATGAACCCACAAAACATCTGGTTTGCCATCTTAAACACTCTTCAAATTGACATCTACTTGTAATGTGATGGAGTTATTTTCATCAGAATATTTGTGTAACTGTTTAAAGATTCCAAACTTATTTTCCAGTGCCATTCCACATAATATTCCATTACTTTTCTTTTTTCTTTTTGAAAATTCAACAGGTTTTAATAGGTTTACATGCCAAGAGACCATTGTCAAGCCTAGTTCATGCTTCAAGTTACCCCCAATCATGGTCTGGTTAAGTGACTTGCTCAAGGTCACACAGTAGGTAAATGAGAGTGGAGAGAATCAGAAAGGAATGACCGTTCACAGCCTTTAGCCTCTGTGCCAACTGCCGTACACAGTATGTGCTATAAGCTGAATGAATGCATGGCCTAGCATTCCTTGAGGACTCCACATTTATTTATTTTATTTTACATTTGTTTACCAGGCAGGTCCGACTGCACAAATCTGTCATTTTTTCAGAGGAGGACCGGGGAGAAAAGCATCAAAAGCACATGCATCTTTTGTTTGCTCCATATTATCACCCCATTCACTCATTTTTCCAATACCCACTTAAACTATGTAATTGCAACTGCTTAGTGTGTAAGGCATTGCACAAATACCACTGTACTGCTACCACTTATGAGAGTATAAGCACACCGGTGCATGTATTTCTGAAACCCTGATAGTTGTATAATTTCATTAGGTGAACCAGTTTATGTGCATGCTTGGAAGCTATTTTTAAGCATCTGGCAACTCATTTTCAGGTGCTAACATCTTAATAATATGCTCTGTAAATGTGCATTCAATTGTACAACCATAAAGGAAGTATCAAAGCTATTCCAGATAATTTCTTTCATCAAAACTGTTTATCATATGCTAATTGAATAAAACTGGTGAGGTGTTTTTAATTCTCTGTATAAAATATTATTTTATGCAAAAAGCCTAAGGTAAAACATTTAAGTATTTCTACATTCATAATAAATCACTGAGATGAACTTGAATTAAGTTTAGACTGCCATTAAGTAAATATATTCCGATAGTTGCATACTATCTGAAACTGAGTCTTGTACTCTTGTTTTATTATTCACGTATATGTACTTTATGCCCCTTTGCTTTATATGGAGTACAAAAATAAGTAAGTGATTTGCCCAATGACTATTTCATACTGCTACTTTTCAGACCTAGTGATTCAAACATTTGAACATATGTTTTATTACCCTCTGCTAAAGTGTCTAGAATAAATTGCATTCAATCATTAATTCAGTTCATTTTCCTACTTGCAGAACTTTTGTACTTTCAACTTGTACAAACTTCACATATTCAACATAAATCATGATCACAGTAAACTAAGTTTTGTAACTATGTTGTACTACCTGTAACCTCTATGAGTATAAATGTTTCTTTTATTTAACTTTTGGCACATCTCCTACTGGCTTGATTAACAGCAAGACTTTTTTTTACTATGCTTGTAGCCACACCTGCTGCATGAGACTTGCTATGCCGCAGACTTGACTTGCTTCTTACTGATACCAGACTTTATAACTCATTTTTTTTTGCTTTTCAGCTTTTTCAGGTTTTTTCCATCTTATAAGTAACTGCACATCCATCATTCTCTCCAATTAACTTATTGATCTTTTATCTATCTATCTGTCTAGCTATCTATCAATCTATCTATCTGCCTGTCTATCTATCTATCTATCTATCTATCTATCTATCTATCTATCTATCTATCTATCTATCTATCTATCTATCTATCTATCTATCTATCTATCTATCTATCTATCTATCTATCTATCTATCTATCTATCTATATATCTATATATCTATCTATCTATCCTTTGTTGAACAGGTTAGTCCCACTAAGCCAGTGGCATCTCTTAGGGGAGACTCAAGGTGGTATTTGTCCTGACTAGGGGAGGTTTGGCCAGGGCACTAAGAAAGTTAAGAAAATTAGTTGTCAAAGGGCAATGAAGTGCAATCGACCTTTTGAAAGATTATGTTGATTATGTGGAATTGAAGAAAGTTTTGAACATGGCCTATTAAACTGTGAAAGGGTCATTTTTGGACAGTTTGCCATAGAATACAAGTATGCTTGTTTTCTAAACATTAAGTTTATTTATTTATTGTATTATGAATATAATGGGAGGAACAAATATATGAAAGTTGAAATAAATAAAATGTTAGTTTGAGCAAGATGCATGCTAGGGAAGAGCAGATGTGATGAAGTATTATGACAAATTGTGAGATGTAGTATGCTTTTAAAAAATACTTTTGGTTGCAGCAAAAGGGATAGGGAAAGTGATATAATTTCAAAAATGTTAGTTATTATTCTATATTTGAATTATGTGTGTGTTCTTCTTTTGCATACAAAACTTTAATACTGTGTGTGTATATATATATATATATATATATATATATATATGTATATATATTTATATATGTATGTATATATATATATATATGTATATATATATATATATATATATATATATGTATATATATATATATATATATATATATATATGTATATATATATATATATATATATATATATGTATATACTTTAGCAATATACTGTCTTTAGTAAGCCTTTTCAATTCAGCAAAATAAGGATCATCAGCTTCTGTGGAACACTCTTCTCTTACAAAGGAATAATTACCAGATTATTTCTTGATATCCAGTAGCTCTGAAACTTTTGTCTCAACTCTGCAGTAATGTCTTTTTCTTCCTCTTGAAACACAAATATATTATAAACTTTCAGGGCTTCGTGTCCTGCAGCAGGGAGAAACATACTATGGTGTAGCTTGTTAGACTTTTCAGAGATTCTACTCACAATCTGAAACAAACCGAATTTCTGGATCCACAATCCCCACCATACCTCTCAACTGCACCGGTGCAGAGGTAGCATTGTCACCTCACAGCAAGAGGCTGTCTGGTTTGATTCTCGGCTGGGATTCCTTCTGTGTAGTATCTGCATGTCCTCCCTGCATTTGTGTAGGTTTTCTCCAGGTGCTCTAGTTTCCTCCCACATTACAAAGATATGCAGCTGGAGCACTTTTCCCCAGGCCTCCGCTGAAAATTGGCTTCATTCCAAGTCTGACTTTCCTGGTAAACAAATGTTAAATAAAATAAATAAAACTGTGCAGAATGTCCACATTTTTGCCTCAAAGTTTTAGTCCATTTTTCATAAAATTGTGGTTTTCTGGTAAATTATTGGCAAGTCATTAAAGACTGAAGTCAGAAAACAATGACAGACATTTGAGTTTCAGACTTCATACCCTTCAGAAAATTCACACTAATGTAAAACATGTTATTCTATTAACTTTATAAGGTTGCAAGAGCGATATTTAAAAATTGTCCTAAATTTTGGGCCTTTGTCCCCCCATTATTTATGGCTTTATCAGTTTTCCTGCTCTAAGCGACCCTGAAGAGAAAGAGAGATTAACAGGTCAAATGAAAGATGAAACAAAATATGGTTGAGTATGTCTAGCAGGATACAATATTTGAGATATCAGAATGGCTGAAAGAATTAAAAATCAGTAGGATTTGCATCTATTTCAGATTGTTACTGTACATGGTGTTAGAACATGTGGTTCAAATTATACACAAGATAAGTGCATACATTCCTTAAAGATTTAAATCTAGATATTACAGTGTAATCTTGCCTCTACTTTGAAGTACATGAAATGTATATCTTAGTTTTATTGCTGTATATAGAAAAGTATACATGCCAGTTCTGTATCCATGCAGCAATTAATATAAACAACTTAGCAATGGTAGTGCATAAGAATGGTATGTTACATATCTGTAAAGTCAGAACAAGACAGAAATATATATTTCAAATCACCACATACACCTGTATGTTCAGTTTTTGTGAGCCCCTAATTAAATTGCAGAAAACATTTGAGTGTTGAATTGAGGCAAGCAGATCTGGAAGATGTAGAGCCTTTTTAGCACCTTACTTTGGACACCGTTTCTTCTTGTTAAGAAATATTGATGTATATACATGCATTCCAAATGCTACGTGCTTGCAGTGTTATGGGGTCTTAGCTTTTAGAACTTTATTTTAAGTGCAGCTTCTTGATATCGGCTTGCCTGTTCTGCTTCACAATTAATCTTTTCTTCAGTCAGTTTGATAAAAATATTTTCACTGATTTTTCCAAAACACTCAAACAAAAAATGTTTTGTCTAGTTGTAAAACTAGATAAAAAATCTGAAACAGGCACATATTCAAGCATATCATGCATTCTTATTGCCAGAAAACTATCCCTTTATTATATTTGCTCAAAACAGTTGAATCCGTTCAGTTATCTAAATATTTATATACACTTTAAAAATACTCAATTGCCATTATAACAAACAAAGTAGTCTGTCAAAAAGTTGCATGAGAAGTTACTTTTATGTTAGGTAGAGAATTATGACATGCTGAAGAGTATATTAGTTTATTTATTTATCCTTAGTTGACTTGTGTTAGTTCCACTGTGCTAGTGGTCTCTTTTCAGGGAAGAGCTGAGTTGGTATTCAAAAGACAAACCCACCTCCATAGGTATCACAAGGGATAAGAAACTAAGAGTAATGCTACTCAACGCCAGAAGTCTAAACCTCAAGATGCATGCACTCGAAACTCTCCTTAGCATGGAGAACATCGATATCTGTGCAGTAACAGAAACCTGGTTCAAGGCTCCCGAGAGCACCCCAGCACTACCAGGTTATACCTCATACCATGCTTTTCGGTCCCAAAACTTGGACCGAACCACAAAAGGAGGGGGAGTATCAATATTCGTCAAAGATACCCACACCTCCAGGTTGGTGGCACAGCACGAAGCATCAGAGACTATCCATGTGCAACTAACAGTGGGTAAAACTGCCTTCCAATTTATAGCCTGCTACAGACCACCCTCCCAAACCCAGGAACCCCACTCGGCCTTCCTGAGAACACTGGAAAATATGAAGGTCTCTCCAGACACCATTATATTGGGCGACTTCAACTACCCAAACATAGACTGGGAGCATTACTCTAGCTCCAACACCCTAGCCCAAAGGTTCCTAGAATTTATAAACTCAAATGCTATGGAACAACTTGTTACCACTCCCACAAGAGGGGAAAACATACTGGACTTGATCATCACCAACATGGGGGCTCTATGCTCCAGACCAGAAGTGTATCCCTCACTGTTAAGATCAGACTATAAACTAATCTCACTGGATATTCACATCCCGACCCCACCCCCTGCCCAGAAAACCACAGTGAAAAACTTCTCTAAAGCAAATTTCACACTCCTCAAAACTGAGGTGGAATCCTTCAAAGCCCCTGGGCCTGTGGAAAATATGGCCCAGACCGCAGAATCCTTTATAAACGCATTCTATGAACACCTTCAGGAATGCATGGATCATGCAATCCCAAATAAAACCAAGACCCAATCCTCCAAAGGCAGGCGTCCTGTCTGGTGGACCCCAGCCATAAACAAACTATACAATAGAAGGAGGAAGCTACTACATGACAGAGCAAAATCCCAAAAAGGGAAGGCATCTCTGATAAGTATTAGCAAAAAACTACAGGCATTCATAAAATCGTCTAAGGCCAGCTTCGAGAGAAAAATTGCACAGGACACTAAGGATAATCACAAGGCTTTCTTTAGTTATGTTAGGAACCTGGGTGGGAATTCCCAGATATGCTCAGAATTAGTCCAAAATGACAAAAAATACATCAAACCCACAGACATTGCCAACATCCTAGCTGACAGGTTCAGCGCAAACTCCTCCCCCTCCCCAACAAAAGGGCAAATATATTTTCCAGCAGAATGCTGCCCCCCTGCATCTCAGATGCTCAGGTAAGAGCCGCCCTCTCCAAAGCAAAAAACAGAACATCAATGGGACCAGACGGTGTCCCGGGCTGCGTCCTACATGAACTCCAAGAAGAGCTAAACCCAAACATAAAACTACTGTTCAATCTCAGCCTTACTACAGGATATGTACCCAAAGAGTGGCGTACAGCAACAGTGGTCCCTCTCCACAAAGGTGGTGCCTCAACGGACCCTGGAAACTATTGCCCCATAAGCTTGACTAGCTTGGTCTGCAAAGCTATGGAAAGGATCATCATGGACCTCATAAATAAAGATATTGGGGACCTACAGACACTGGATCCTACCCAGTTCGGCTTTGTTAAGGGCAGATCCTGCCTCTTAAACCTGGTCAATTTCTTTGAAACAGTCACCAAGGCCATTGACCAGGGGAAGGTGGTCCACACAGCCTACCTGGACCTCGCAAAAGCCTTCGATACAATACCCCACTCGGGCATTATAGATAAGATCACCAGCTTAAATATAAACCCCTATGTCACTAGATGGGTTGCAAACTGGCTCAAGGACAGAACCCACATGGTTAGAATTGCTGGAGCCATGTCAGACTCCAAACCAGTTACAAGTGGCATCCCACAAGGCTCAGTCCTGGGACCTCTCTTGTTCGGTATATATTTCTCGGAGGTACAGACCAACACAGCAGGACTGTGGCTGACCAAGTTCGCAGATGACTGCAAACTAGGCACCATAATCGACTCTCCAGCCGACACAAGCATCCTACAAAAGGGCCTCATAGAAACAGACAACTGGTGCCAGAGCCATGGCCTCAAGCTAAATGCCAAAAAGTGTATAGTCATCCCCTTTGGCAAAAACAAAGTGCCCACAAATTACCACATAGGTGGTAATCCATTAAGTACGGAAGAAGTAATTAGGGACCTGGGGACTCAAGTTGATAGCAATCTCTCATTTGAAAACCACGTGGCCAAAGTGGTTAGAAATACATTTTATATAGCCCACCTAATCCTGAAGGGATTCACATCTAGATCAGGGGACGTCATCGTGCCTCTTTAATCATCCCTCATCAGGCCCATAATTGAGTACAATGCCCCTTTTGGGATGTACCTTACCAGACACCTGCAGCAACTGGAAAGACCCCAAACGTACCTCACCAAGAGGATCAAAGGGCTCAAACAGATGCCATATGCTGCCCAGTTAAAGAAACTCCAGCTCTACTCAGTGGCATACCGCCTGCTCAGAGGCGATCTGTGCCTGACATATAAAGCCATGTCCAACCCGGAATGAATGAACATGCTGCACCTCAGAAAATCCAAATCCCATAGAGCTACACGCTCGAGAGACTTGAACCTCAGCACTGAAATAAATAGGACATGCTGGAGGGACACATTCATAACCCAGAGGCTCCCTTCACTCTGGAATAAAATCCCAGTCCAGGTTAGGCAGAGTCCCTCATTGACTCTCTTCAAGAGGAATCTTGATGAGTGGATGGGAGATCGTAGGTTTACCCTGGGTATCACTTCTGTGTCACTGTTAGACAGAGACACAGTATACTAACCTCGAAAAAGGGCATAGCAAAATTAATTTAAAATGGGTGGCGAAAGCCAAACACACTCTGGCTAGGCTTGTAAATGCCCTAGGGTAGATAGCCTAGTATGAACCTATGAACCTACTAGAGGATATTTGGCCAAGGCAATGAGGAACGTTCCCTACTCCTTCTTTCAATAAATGCCATGGTAACTTTTACAGCAACATGAGCTACCATCAGCTGAAGCAAATGCGAACTTGCTTTAATATCTCACACAAATGATGGTGTGTTTAGTACTGCAGCATCCCCCTACTGCTGCACTGCTAGCAATTTAAACATCAATCCAATCACTGTGTGAGGGGACAGAACCCTCAGCCTTCTGCCCTTTCAGCATCAAAGGCAAGTGTGCCACTGATACTATATTCATTATCATCATCATCAATATCATCATAAACTCTTTTTTTACCCTTTTTTTCTGCATGGGGTTGGGGTGCCCCATTAACTCCCACCATCTCTCTTGATTCAGGGACACTCTCCTGTCTTCTTCACATTTATGCCTGACTGTCACAAGTCTTCTCTCACACAATCAGTCTGTTTGCTGGGCAATCTTGTTTCCTCTTACTGTCTTCCTGTTAGTCCCAGATGTTCCTTACATTATTGTCTTATGCGCATGTGCCATACTACAGTAATCTGTTCTCTTTGTCTTTCTTTGCAACTGGAGTTACTTGGGCTTTGCTACAATGTCCTTATTTCTTCATCTGTTGCACAGTGTGCATCCCACCACCCATCTCAAGCACTTCATCTCCATCATCTCTAGCTTCCTCAACTGCTCTGCCTTTACTGCCCCGATTTCTGTATCATACAGTACTACTGGTCGCACCACTGTTTTGCACACCTTACTTTTCAGCTTCCTTGGAATTCTTTTGTTTTACCCTGCCCCTAATATTCTGTGCCATTTGGCGGCAGTTACTCTGATTCTAGTGTTGACCTCCTCATTCAGACTTTCTTTTTCCTCAACCACCTCTCCCAGGTACATGAAACTGTTAACTTGTTCCACTATTTCTTCTATCTCAGTTCTTCACCTTCTTCTGATTCCCCCATCTGCTACCACTACAACTGTCCTATCTGTATTCAGTTTTGTCCAGTGTGCCTTCAGTTGTCATTCATCCCCCCATCCTTTGCTGAAGCTCTTCTTCAGAGTCTGCCTGTAATGCCATAGTATCTGCACACAGGAAGTTCGTTGATCTGCCCCCTCTGACCTGTTTCCTAATGTAGTCCATCACCAATATGAACAAATATGGGCTCGTGGGTGTACCCTGATGTACACTCACATCCACTCCCCCTGGGAATCCCTCTGTTCATACTTGTGTCATTGGGTCCTTGTAGGTAGACAGTACGCACTAATTCCACAAATGCTTCTGAGACTTTGCACCTTTAGAGGACTGACCAAATCAGCTTTCTTGAGACCTTGTCGTATCATCATCATCATCATCATCATCATCACAATCGATCTACCTCTTTGCTGGGTGCCCTTGTTTCCTCTTGCCTTCTTCCTGTCTGTCCCAAATCTGCTTCATCAGATTGTCTTCTGCTTTTCTGCCCATGTGCCTGAACCACTATAATCTGTTCTCTTTGACCCTCCCTGCCACTCGGGCTACTTTGGCTTCTGCTCTGATGTCATCATTTCTTCATTTCCCAATTCTTTGCTGAAGTTGTTGCTCAGAGTCTGCCAGTAAGGGTGCATCACCTACATATAGCAACTTTGTTGATCTGCGTCTTCCAACCTGTTTGCTTATGTAATCCATCTCCAGAATGAAGAGCAGAGACGAACACTGATGCACACCCATTCCTATTGCAAGCCCCTCTGTGAAAATGAACACTGTTAGTACCTGGGTTGGAATTCTGTAATTTTTTTTTACTTCAAACTACCACAGGACTGGCCAAATCAGCATTCTTGTGACCTTGTCATATGCTTTCTCCAAGTCTAGGAATGTCTAGTTAGACTCTTTCCTCACATCTAGTTTCTTCTCAACTATCTGTCAACTACAAGTATCAGGTTGGTTGTGCTGCATCCTGTTCTGAACCTAAACTTCTCATCTCCCATCTTACCTTCTACTGATGTGCATATTTGTTTATCAATCTCACACGCAAGAACTTACATGCAGTGTGACAGGAGTTTGATACCTCTGTAATGCCCACAGTTGTAGTATGTTTATTCTCCATCATCTTGGATTCACCTTTCTCTCTATATTGCTATGAGTACGCTCTGGAGTAATTTCTCCCATGTTTTCCCCAACATCTTGATCATATCTGCTGTGAACTCATCTAAGCCTGTTGCTTCCCATGACATAATTTTCCTTAGTGCTCTTATTACTTCTTGTAGGGTGGGCTCCTCCCCTTCTTTTATAGTACGCTGTGTATGGGGCAGTATAGCTTTTATGGGGTTTTCTTCATTCAGAACATACCTCCCAACTGTACAGATTTTTGCAGAATGTCCAGATTTTTGCCTCATATTTTTGGTGTGTTCCTCCTAAAATCTGTACCTTTCTGGCAAATAGCTGAGGATTGAAGTCATTAAATAATGACATACATTTTAATTTAAGATTACACATCATTCAGAAAATGCATGCTAATGCAAAGCCTATTATTCTATCAACTTTTTTAAGTTTGTAAGAGCAATATTTAAAATCTCTCCCTATTTGTCCCCCTATCATTTTAGGCTTTTTCCTCTAAGAGGTTGAGAGATATGATTCAGAAGCTGCTGGAAGTAGTCCTTCCACCTGCCTTCAATGCCCTGTGGAACTGTGAGCAGGTCGGTGCTGCCATTCTTAATGAAGGGTGTCTGACAATCTTCTCTTTCTGTCTTTGTCTTACAACCCGATAGAGTTTCTTTGTGTCATCTACAGTCATTTTCTGAAGCTGGTAGAGTACCTTTGATGCCTTCTTCTTTGCTATTGTAACTTCTTTCTTAGCCTCTTTGTTAGCCGTCCAGTATTTCTTCTCAGGCTGGTCCATGCTTTCTGTCTCCCAGTTTTTCAAGCACTCATTCTTTCTTTTGATCACTTCCTGAGCTTCTGCATTCCACCACCAGCTTTCCTTATGTAAATCATTTCCACCCCTGGCTCAGCCGCATATCTGCACTGTGCTTTTCACACATACTGTTTTGAGGTGTTGCTATTCTTCTTACATTCCACCTATTTCCTCTTTTTCCTAAGGTGCTAGAGCCTTGAGTAATTCTTGAATTCTTGTGATCTCTCTCCAGTCAGCTTTCCAGGTCTTCAGCCTAGACTCTGCTGATGTGACCACTGCTTGCAGCTGATTATGGCCACCAGTGGTTTATGCTGTGGTCTGACTGTTTTAGTGGAGTTGATTTTGTAATCGCTGATTCTATCCCAGTGCCCTTTCTTTACAAGGAGGAAGGCTGTCTTAGTTGTATTGTTGGCTATCCTTGTATGTGATCTTGTGACTGGCCCTCTTGCTGAACCATGTGCTGGCCATCATCAAATCATTTGCCAGACAGAAGTTTAGAATGGCCTCTCCTTCTTTATCCCTGTTACCCAACCCATGTAGACCCAGGCAGTCCTCTTATAGTTGTCTTTCTGTCCCAATATGTGCATTCAGGTCCCCCATTAAAAACACCAATTTATATTGTCCTCATATAGTAGATTCTGTAACTGCTGTCTGAATGCACTTTTTCCTCACTATCACAGCCCTGCTGTGGAGCATAGGCTGTTTCATGCATACATAATGACTTTGTTTATTTATTTATTTGTTTGTTTCACATTAGTCCGCATGCATGTAGTAATTTGATTTAGGTAACACTGCATTTCAAGTTACTTTACTGGCAGAAAAAAGCATGGTTATTTGATGCCTTATGCATGACACTCATATGGATTCTAATTCATTTGTACTACTGAATGCTATCTGAGTGGCAGAAGCTACCACAAGTATGCAGTTGGGCCTTGTAGCCTCATATTTCTGGTTGGTTTTGTAAGGGTGACATCTAGTGATGAAAACTCTAAAAGTGTATGTGATATCCACTGAGTACAGTCTGACCGACGGCTAAGCTGAAAAGCAGAATTGGATATGTTTCATTAGAGTGCTGGTAAGTAAAATAAAACAAATCCGCCACTCCTCTGGCTATTTGTAGGCAGAATGAGGAAAATAGTCAGCAAGTAAGTATCCCAGTTTAATCTGCAATACTGCAAGCAGGTTTAAGGTTCATATTCGTTGTTTGTACTGCCCTTTACAGCAGCTTGACTCTAGCTCTACAGATCAGAATGTTGTTGTTTTTTCTTTGTATGTTTGTAGGGGGTGCCTTCTGTTCATGAAAAGCACCACACTGGAAAGGATCACCAAGTCAGCATGTCTGTATTATACCATATCCTTGCTGTTCAATGTACACGAACGTCATGGAAGGTGGTGTTAAAGTAAAGGCTGCTTGGTTAACCATTAGCTTGCCAGCAGAAGCAGAGTGTATAGCAATTCTATACTGATCATTTATCAGTCTCCCAATGTCATAAAAATAATATAGGAAACACTGCTTCTTGTACCCTGCTTTAAAAGATCTGCACTCCTGGTAGTTTTGTGTCGATATTTATACTGTTTCATGGAGGATATACTTTTTGCTGTCTCATAGACAATTTATGAGTTATGCAGAACTAAAATCGCCCAGTTAGCATCTGGTGTTGCACTTACCTGCCAATACAAACTACTTCCTCAAAGGTCAAAGGTGGCACAGTGTGTAAGAGTGCTAAGCTCCTGGTCAGGGCAGATGCAACCCAGGGTTCAAATCCAGATTATGTACTCAGTCAGGAGCCTAGCTAGATCAATTGTTATAGCATAAGACTCTTAATCTCAGGGTTGTGGGTTTGAGCCCCACAGTGGATGACTTCCTTTTAGGGGAACCATCCACACTGAGCAAAACTCAGAATTATCTCTTTCAGACATTAAGAAACTGAACAAAACATTGCATTGACTCCTCAGCATCATTAAAAATAGTTCACATTCAGTGCCACATTCTAATTTCACTTGCACTCTTTATCTGTTTTTTAGGGATGGAAGGTTGGCATAATGGTTAGGGAAGTAAATAGCTAGTCTTAAAGTGGCCCACAAAAGCAGTTAGCCTAGTACTAATTTATAAACCTATGATATCCATTAAAATATGTTTAAAAAACACCATTTGAATTAACGTTTTATATGTTTAGTTGTTTATTTTAGTCTCTGTCAGCATGTTATTCTATTTGGCATTTCTCTTTGGGAGATAATAAATGTATATTGTACTTTGCTAGTTTTTACTGAAGTGCCCCTGCCCTTGGGATAGCATTTTGTATAATAAAAATGCCCTACCTAGACCTGTGTCAACATACATCCTTTTAAGATACCAGGCACCTAGGGTGCTGTTTTCTGATTACTAGCTTTGTGCTCTCTGTGGAATTACCTAGCTCTCAGGTCTCAACTTTTGGAAGTTCTCATTACAGAGGAATTACTTTTGGTGAAGATAGCATAGTGTGCACTAACGATGTATCAGCAGCATAATTCAGCTAAATGACTAAGTAGGCCCACTCAAGCCCAGTTTAAGGAAGGCAGATTTTCAAGCCATTGGTAGGAGGATCTGTTGTGAAATAAACTCGAATGAATATGAAAGGATGGTCGAGATTAGAGAGTATCACATGCCATTATTATGGCTTTCTTGTTTAAGTGTTATTGATCACTGTAATGTTAAAAGACAGGCATTTCCTGCTCATGAGAAATGAATCCCTTCATTTGTTCTTCACCTCCATTCTTCAGTGTCATTAGGAGGGATCAGTACTAACATGGTACTTGCTTTGGCAGGGCTGAGTGATGGAAACAGTGAGGTCTAGTTTTATAAAATAGTCGGAGAGGCAGGGTGCATAAAAGGAATGAAAACAAAAATGTATCTCCTTCAATATCTTAAGTCAGTGTTTGCTAGTAACCCCAAACAAAGTGCATTTAAATATAACTAATTTCCTGGAATCTCTCAAGATACTCCATCCCATCTCTGACTTTACTATTTATAAATATCCAAGTAAATATGTGCAGACTCTCACATGCACATGTTTCTGTCAAAATCTAAGGCAGCAATCATGTCTACTTCCTTCCCTCCCTCAGTTCTGCTGAATTAATTTTGGTTTTAATTCCTTTTGTACATACATTGCACAGACTTACTTCTGAAAGTGCAGACTGTAACTGAACAAATTAATCCACACAGTGTCTTAATTTTGTTTAAGTGCACACGTAAATGTATTGTGTCTATTGCTTAAAGAAATGATGGCAGGTATCTACATAACAAGAGTAACTAATACCCTTTATACAATATCCAGAAAGATAGCTGCTTATTTATGTAAGGGACATTAGTCATCACAGTCATCTGGCAAAATTGGCACAAACAGACCATGTGCTTTAGTAAAGCTGCGCTACTTGAATCATTGTAAAATGTTTTGTAAGCTATGATGCTGAGGATATCAGGCTCACATATCTCTTTCTGATTCTGCAGAAATCAATGAATACATAATTAAGCAGAGACTAGATCCATGTAGAAGGTGTCTTGTTCCTGAACATTGGATATCTATATGCTCTAGATGACATGGACTGCCGATTTACATTGGATCTTGTGCACTCCTCTACGAGAATGGTGATGATATATCTGAAAAACAAAATCTGAAACACTAACATTGCCAATCTACATATTTATTAATCTGTCAGTATGGCACTATCTAGTTTTAATGCCATATGAGTCAAAATATAATCCCTCTTTCCCTAAAATGGTTCAAGGACCTACCCAGTTAGCTTTCTAAGGTCTTGTTCACAAGCAATTCCATATCAGTCTATTCCTTATGATCACTGCTATATCATGCACTAGTTTAAAATCTTCAGACAGGTTAATAGAAACAAATTTAGGATTTTTGCTTAAACTACCATGTACATCTTTAAGAAACTTGTCAATTTGCACTCTTCCATGATGGCTGAATAGGTACAAATTTCATATAGACAGGTAAATGGCATTTTCCTTCCTGTCATTAATTCACAATGGTTGTGTCTTATTGAACTTACTTAAAAAATGATGGTTAATCCAGCCCACTGCAAAACCTTTAGTCAATGTCTTTTCGGCGTTATTAAGGGTTCTACTGATTCTACCATGTCTATATACTGTGGAAGGTATGGCACTTTCATATACACATTTCAGTCTTGACAGAAGTTGTGAAATATACCAATTTATCACTGAGCTGTAGGTTCATAGGTAAGTAATAGGCTACATGTCCTTGCCTAGGCAGCTTCTCTTTTTGTGCTTGAATTAACCTTTCCCGTTTGGTTAGAGACTGGCTTTAACCATCCTATAGTCAGTAATTATATCTTACCCCTAACAAGAACAACTAGGGTCATACCATAGATAATTTGAGGGGGCCCATGCATAGGATAAAGTATTTAGGAGTTGCGTTTGTCCATTGGTAGTACAAGGGGCAGTTCTAGTGTAAATTTTCTGCTTTTCATCCAGTGATCCAAGTTGCACTTTAACTTTTTTATGTGGATGAGGAGTCTGTTCAAAAGCACTACTGTTCACTGCAGGGTACATCTGCCCTCCAAGTTCTGTTGATGAGGAAGAAGAGGTTTAAATCCCTAAACCAAGTACTTCTGTTCCCATCTGACTTGCTGATGTGTAGTAAATCACAATCTTATCTTTAGAAAATCCTAACAACACAAGATATGATTCCAGAGTACCTGTGCAATTTTTCTTAGTTGATTGTTTAGTCAAAGACATGGCTTCAAATCACGTGAAAACACTTGTGCCAAAGTCAGCTATATTTGTATTCTACTTTTGCTGTTGGTAAGAGAACAATAAAATCAATCTATTCCTCGTTTGTGGACCCTTCCTCAGGTTGCAGTGTCCTTGCGCATCTCTTGCCTTCACATTTGTACTCCAGACATATCAAATCTTGCTCACTATGGTCTGTAATATATTGCTACATCTTTGGCCATGAGCATTTCTCTGAAATGAAAAAAGCTTTGTCTTTGTATTCTTCCATGACCGACTAAATCATGGTTTTATCTTATTATTATTTTCTCGTGAGCAATCATTGGCAGTACATTATCAAAGAGACAGTGTAAAATCTGTAGACTTTAATGAAAGTACTGCAAACTTCTACCACACGAGGTCATTTATTTTTGTTTCAGAAAAAGGGAGAAGTCAGATCTGTATTTTCTTTCTTTAAATAATCATTGCTACTAGTGTGTTTTCCATGTACTTTAAATTAAAAATATGGACATACCTCCAAAAATAAGGACATCCTCTGCATGGATAAATCAAGCCAAAATATAGGAATGTTCTCCCAAAATAGGGACAGCTGAGAGGCTTGTATACAGGTTTTAAATTAATGGCTTCCTTTTTTTGTCATTGCTGACAGCATCACTTGCCAGCTAATCTGCCTTATTTCTTTACATTGACCCGTATGTCTCAATCTTGCTATAAGTTTTTACCTTAACGATAGCAGTAAGTTCTGACTTGCCCTTGAATTTACTAAAATTTGATTAACCTGTACTTAATAATTAATGTTTTTACCATCTAAAATTTTGAACCTCCTTTTCTTCTATGTGGTTACATATTCAGTTGTCAACTGGACCATAAAGGTACTGTCAGAGTAAACATTTTAAAATTTCCAAAACATATATCTATTGCTTTACTTAGAGCTTCTAACCTGGCTTTGTGGACAGACCATTGATCTGAATGTTTGATTTATCTAATTATTTCTTCCTGTCTTGAAGCATCATTTTATTAAAAACTGAGAACCTGTACCAAAGTGTGTAAAGCATCATTAATAGGCAGTCTTCTCACAAATTCTATTTGAGGTGCTACTACATCAATGAAATTAACATAGGTTGTGCTGAACTTTCAATTAACATTGTAATGTTAAAATCTATTTAGCCATTCTCTGTACATCATCACCTACTATTGCCCCAGAAATGTTTAAACAGATAATGGTGAGTTTGAACTGTTATATAATTAAACCTAATTAGATAAATTTGCCATCTGTAAAACCCATTTTGTAGCTGTAACATTTTAAGGACAAATGTCCATTGCTTTCTCTTACTCATCTATTATTTAGAGAAAAAGCAAGCAACAGGGAACAACTTTTTTATTTATTCCTTTTTGTATCACCACTAGTGAAAATATTGATCATTTACATGTATTTTTTGTGAATAATGTATCCTATTCATGAGGCTAGAGTACCCAACCTGCCTTAAGTGCCTGTTGAAGATTGCCTTCTGAGTATTCAGTGTAAATCACTAGTCTCAGTCTCTCAGAGTAAATTTTTTTAACAGTATATCACACTTTGTGTTTCCGTGAGTCGTTCTTAGTGTACCACATGCATGTTCAGCTATGTTACCTGATATAAAACCTGTTCCAGAGTTTGGTGTAGTATTTGATGAGGCAAGGTTGGTGGTGAATGAAAATGCTAGGTGAATATTGCCCAGGTGTATTGTTTCCCTAGAAAAGTGAAGACAGTGTTATACTAAAAACATACCTCTTAAACTCTTAGAGCAAGAAATCTGGAGAAAGCCATCAATAATGGCTGGACAAAGACCAAGAAATAGGGTCACTTTTTAAATACTGCTCTTACAAACTTAGAAAATTGTTAGAATAACAGGTTTTGCATTAGCATGAATTTTCTGAATGACGAAGTCTGAAACTCAAATCTCTATCATTATTTTCTGACTTTAACTCTCAATGATTTTCAAGTGATTTGCCAGAAAACCGTAATTTTATGCATAATGGACTAAAAATATGGGCTAAAAATCTGGATATTCTGCAAAAATCTGTACAGTTGAGAGGTATGAAGAATTATTGGGGATGGAGCTAACCAAAGCCTGCTAAAGATATGAGCAACAGAGAACATAGCAGCTCCTGCTAACAACTGCTGTATTTTTTTTCTGAGCTTTTGAGACACAGCAATACAAGTTTCACATTTCAGTAGGGAGGTGCTATTTACTTTGAACTGTATATTTTTCTACATCACTTATGCATGTATAATACAAACTAAATAACTAAGAAACTGAACTGTCTGGGCTAAAGAGCAGGGCACTATGCTTGAAAATGACTCCTTTGATGTACCAGAACAACACTATTAATGCTTCATACAATACAAAATGTGTTTTCATCCAAGTATCCCTCAGACTTCTTCAGATACAATAAATTATCAGAAATGAGCGCTTCCTTTTATATCACTGTTTAAAACCTATTAAACATAATTAACCTAATTAAAAATTTTAAAGGTACAATCATCCTAAATATTAGTAAAATGTAATATACTAAAAATATTAAAGAAATTCCAAAATAGTTTTGCTAGCTTCCATAATAAAAAATATATAACAATATTATTGCTAAAAAACTTAAAAATTGTATGTATTTAAGTATGTATCTACATATTATACACAACACTTAAAGCATGGCAGATCTAAGTTTTAGCAGGGGTACCAAAGATATATTATTATTAAGCCCAGGAGGTCTATTAGCCTCAAGCACAACCTGCCAGAAGGTCTCCCTGTATTCTAACGTGGTTTCCCAGGGGCCACCCCTGACATCCTTGGGAACTGTTTTGATAACAAAAAAAAAAGTAAAACTAGCATTAACACAGTCTAATGTGTGTCTATATAGAGCATTACTTTTGTTCTTTTTCCTGACATCATTTAAATGTAATAATTCCTGCATCTCAACTGCCTTTCAGTTTTTTCAGCGTAAAAAGCTTTGCATGCTCCATATGTTACTAAGTACACTAAGCCTTGTGAGTTACAATTAGAATAAGTCTTATCAGCCAGAAAGTTCTGCCTGGCTGCAATAAAGACCTCCTCGCCTTGTAAAATATGGGCATATTGGGAGCAGGCCCCACATTTGTAGATACCTCTCCTTTTATATGAATAAACGTTGCGATTATTGGCATATTCTAATTTATTTTTTGTCCTTTTCTAAAGACCACCTTCAGAAGTTTGTTTTTCAGATTACTCAAATCAGTGAGCTCTAAAAATCTGTTCCATTCCCTCTCAACAATGTTCTTAATTTGATAGGCATCTCCACTAAAATTATTAACAAATACTCTACTAAGGCCTAATGGGCGTCGGGCTGGCAACTTGACACTGTAAAAACTCCACTGCCAATCATGAGCGGACAGGTGATCCGCTGTGGCAACCCCTAACCGGGAAAAGCCGAAAGAAGAAGAAGAAGAAGAAGAAGAAGACTCTACAAAGGCCTAATCCAGCTGGTGTTTGTCCAGTACTGGGGCTGGAAATAGTATGCCTAAGACTTATTCTAATTTCGTTTTAAACAGTGGTATAAAAGGAAGCGCTCATTTCTGTTAATTTATTGTATCTGAAGAAGTCTGAGGGATACTTGGATGAAAACGCATTTTGTATTGTGTGCACCGTTAACACAGTTTTTCTGGTACATTAAAGGAGTCATTTTCAAGTGTGGTGCCCTTCTCTTTAGTCCAGACAGTTTGGTTACTTAGTTATTTTTCTGGACTTGCTCCTGATTGTGTTTACTTACAAACTAAATAACATTATACCTACATTGTACTTTGTTTATAGCAATAGCAGTTCCCCAAGATGTGGTTGAAATGTGTCATTTGCAGACAGTAAATATAGAAAAATCAATAAAACTAAACAAATGGTTCTTCTTCTTCTTCTTCTTTTGGCTTTTCCCAGTTAGGGGTCGCCACAGAGGATCAGCTGTCTTCTCATGATTGGAAGTAGAGTTTGATGGTGTCGAGTTGCCAGCCCGGCACCCAACCTTCCACAGAAGGAAAACTAAACAAATGATAAACTATTTAATTAATATTTTAGTACTTTCCTTTTGTCTTTAAACAAATTATATACCGTTAGTGGTTTACTTGAAAATGCCAACTGAGCATGTACAGTAATACACAGTCTATTCTTCTTTCACCTATTTTTCCGCAATACATTTTTTTTTTCTGAGAGGTCAGTAATCCTTGCTTGAAACCTTGATTGAAACTCAACTGATTCTCAATTAAAACATCTTCATGCATATGACATTAACACACAACTACATTTACTCTGAGGGAACCTGAAATTATTTTCCTTACTGCAAGATTATGACTGTCTTTATCTGCAAAGATTCACCCTTCCTGCTTCTCTCTCTCCCAGTGTTTAATGAGACAAACTTTAGCTCTTCTATCTAATAAGCCATGTGTTCATTGATTTTTTTAAATTTTTATTTTAATTAAAATCTTTGCTTCCCTTCTTTGCCGTGTAACATTGTGGTTTGAAGGATCATGTGACCTAGTTGTGCAGAATCCACCTTTTAAATGTTGGAGCTTTATGCTTCTGCAACATTACCTTCAGTAATTTTCTTTATCTTTGCTGACAGATCAAAGATGTCACTGGGCAGAGAAGATATGAGCTGCTGAGTTCTCATAGTGCCAGCAAAAGTAGGGGGTTTCTAAAACAAAATCAATATGAATATGTGGCAGCAGAAGAAACGAGTCACAATGTATCATCTGAGCCCCTCATGTGCAATATCAAAAAGATATGTTTCAGCAATCTGTGAAAGCAGGCTAATGAGATGCCTGATATTCAAAGGAATGGATCTCAGAGTTCCCCAGAAGTACCTGTGGAACCACCGGCAGTCCCTGAATAGCCAGGTGTACAACTGGAGTTGAGATATACAGTACCACTAACTCTTCTAGATAAGAGGTGGCCATATTATGTATCGACAAGTGCAGCAACACCAAAATCTTAAAAATAATTCTAAATCTAACTGGCAGCAAGTGTAGACCACCCACAGCAGGAAGAATATGTTGGTACCAGGTCGTACCAGTGAGAAACATGGCAGCAGAGATGTAAACTAACTGTAAGCAGTACAATTCAATTTTGGGGAGTCCCAGCTAAAGGACGCTATAATAATCAACTACCAAGAGTCTAAGTGATGAACTACTTCAGAGAAATCAGCTTGAGAAAGAAATGCTTTATCCCAGGTATGCTTCCTGAACGAAAACATGAAGATTTTATAACACCGGACACATGGTCCCACAGTGTCAGCCTATGCATGGCCTGGGATTACAACAAAGCCAAGCTTGTTTCTTCATAAACAAGGCAATTAAGAATTGAAGGGGCAATTAAATTGCTCAAAGTGGCATAAACTGCCATAGCCTCAGCTTTGAGGGTAACAGTAAATGGCTTCAAGATGGTCAGTTAAGGAATACAGAATACACACTCACCCCATAATCCTGTGGGAAGGAAAAGTTGATATGAGTGTCAACCACATAACTACTTCATGTCAACCCTTCTCTCTAATGAGGTCTTCCAATGGAAGCATGTAGACTGTGGACAATAATGGACCAAAGATCGAACCTCGTGGAACTTCACAGTCCAGTGAGTATGGAGAATATGTGTTCAAGCTTAAATAATCCCTTTGGAAATGGCCTCTGAGATAAGATGCAAATCAAGCTAAGGCTTTGAAGAAGAGACCACAGTAAGACTTTATTCATTTAATCAACAGGCCATGGTCATCAGTATCAAATACTGCAAAGAGATGAGGTCGCTGCAAAACCCACACTGAAAGGGGTTTATGAGTCCATTGTCTATATGATGTGTTTGAAGCTGCTTAAAAAACAACCTTTTCAATGACCATTCCCAAAAGTGGAACATGAAAGACAGGGCAGAAATTATCAAGTATATTGTGAGCTCATGATCAGGTAGTGATCCCTGATTTGGACAGCGCAGTGGTGCAGTGGTAGAGTTGTTGCCTCACAACAAGAGGTTCTCCAGTTTGATTCTCGGCTGGAGTGCGTTCTGTGTGGAGTCTGCATGTCCTCCCTGCAATTGTGTGGGTTTTCTCCAGGTCCTCTGGTTTCCTCCCACTTTACAAAGACATGTGTCTAGAGTGTTTCTCCCCGGGCCTCCTCTGAAAATTGGCTTTGTTGCAAGTCAGGCTTTCCCAGTAAACAAATGTTAAATAAATAAAAAAATAAATTGACACTAGGGATAATAATGCTTCTTTCAATACTGATGGAACCTCCCCCCCAAATCTCAAGGACATACTCAATAACTACAAAGTCACTAATCCCAGGACATTGGTACTAGTCATAACCAGCCCCAATGAACATGAATCCAGACAAAAGGTTTCTGGTCACATACCTAAGACAATAGACAAATACTCATTTTGATCAGGGATATGCAAAACTCTCCATGATGTAGAAACAGGAAAGGCTGGCTTTATAGCAGTGCCCATGGGATACAGAGGTAGTAGGGCAGATCAGACAGTAACAACCACACAAGCAGGTAAAGCTCTCTTAGTGCTTAAAAAAATAAATAAATAAAATAAAAACTTTTATTAAGTTACTTGCGATTACTAAAAGTTGCATACTGCATGGAGTGCCTTTCGTGCAGCATGGTAGTTTGTGCAGACAGCCAACAATTTACAGTTTATGCACAATTATCATCTGCAAAGAATGCTAAAATTGCATTACTAAATTGTATTTGCCTACTGGGGAAATCTACTTCTCAAATGTTAACTCCTACAAAGGCCAAAGAGAAAATGATCAGCACTGCGTTGCAGCTTCAGAAGACCGGATTAATGCAGCAGGCTTATTCTTCTCTCTGCTTATCTGAAAATAAAATTAACAAGAAAAAAACTCCAGCAGTGCGTTCGCCTCTGACAGTCCTACATTGGAGAAACATTTTAAAGAAATGCTTGATGTTTGACTTTAAATAGCACTTTAAACAGCAAAAGTGACGCTGCAGATACATACATTGAGTTTAATAGAAAAGAATCACTCAGTTCTACAGTCTTTATTCAACTAATACTAAAACTGTAGCACAACCTACTAAAAGAGAAATCAGGCAATACCTTTCTGTCCCCAAATTCTCTAGTCTGGCAAGGCACTGTGTATTAGTTTACTAGTTGCTGAGATGGAAGGAAGAATCATGCGTTACAGGACTGTGAAAACATTTTTTTCTCTGGGGTCTTTAGAGAAATCATTCAATGTGCTGAAAATGTCTTCTTCACTTAGAAGGATATTGTACATGTGCTAATATTTTAATAAATAGTAGGAGGGAAAAACTGCATCTAATATGCTGATTGCAGCGGTTCAAAATATTTTATATCACTAGCTGTTCCACCTAAAGCTGGAAATGCTTATACCATTGATAGAGAGCAAAGAGTACAAAACTCCTCCATAGAGTGTTATGGTGAACTACTGAGTGCAGCGAATTCAGTTCATGTGTTGCAAGCCACTTAAAAGGAAAGAATTAGTTGGAAAGTAAACAGACTATTTATTTCAGACATCTCACAAAGGAATTCAGATTGGAACATTTTTATTTGACTACCAACATGTAATCATTGATTCAGAGAGGAATTCTGTTCAAAATGCATACCTCTCAACTGTCCAGATTTTTGCAAAATATCCAGATTTTTCTTCATATGTTTGGTCTGTTCCTCATAAAATTTGTGGTTTTCTGGACTTTTGAGGCAAATTAGTGAGGATTTAATTCACTACATAGTAACAGTCATTTGTCTTTCAGGCTTTATAGCCTTCAGAAAGTGCATGGTAACATAGCACCTTTTATTCTAACAACTTTCTAAGTTTATAAGAGCAGTATTTAAAAATTGTCCCTATTTTTGGGGCTTTGTTACCCCCATTATTTTTGGCTTTTTCCAGATTTCTTGTGCTAAGAGGTTGAGAGGTATGTTCATAGGTTCATAGGTATATGACATACTCCTTGGCCCTATCATGTAAATGGAATGGTTGGCAACATAAAGCTATGAAAAACTCTCAGATGCAATACATTTTTGTAGATATTTTTGGTTATGAGTGACTTTGATATGCAATAGTTTATGGCATAAAAATTGTGAGAGTTCTGTTTGCTGTAGTGAAAGCTTTCCTAAGAGGAAGGCTAGCTTGCTGCTAGCCAATTTGTGGCTTGATTTTTTGTAATTTCTTGTTTATTTTAAAATATTATTTTTTAAATGAATACTGTAAAATGGAGAAAAGTGTAAAATGATACAATACAGCAATATTGTTCATAGTAACACTCACTGGAAACTATTAGTGCATTTAGCTAATTCCATAAATACCCATCACAAAGTCACAGCTGATTTTGCAACAGTTTTAAATGGGAGGTTTGTGTTCTTGACTAACCCTGTCTCAAACCTTTATAATGACAATTGTTTATTAAATGAGATGCAACTTGTCTTCCCCTACCCTACCTCTTATATGTAGATTATCAACTGCTATTAGAGGTTCATAGATTCTTGACACTGTTCAAGAGTTACCTGGATGAGTGGATGGGACACTGTAAATTCTTATCAGAGATAGTGCCCACAACCCTCTTGGACATGGGCAGTCATTGCTAAAGGCAATCTTTGGTATCAACTAGTATTTCTATGGTATTACATTGGGATAAAATGGCTAGGCTTGAAATGACCTCCAGGTCGATAGCCTAGTAATCTGCTATGATCCTATGATCATATGGTAAGAAGTAGGTTAACTGCCCTTGAGGGCCATTTTAAACCAAACAAGTTATCCCATTTGAAGCTTCTTTTCTCCTCCTCCTCTTGCCATCTCCCAGACTCACCTTAGCCTTTTTCAGGTTGAACCCAGTCTTGGGCCAACGAGGAAGCCAAGGACACTGGTTCAGCAGTGTACTGCATTTCTGGGAGTGTGCTGTAACCCCACCACCATGCAGCAGCCTTGAAAGCTCAGCAATGGCTACCTTCAGGAGGTGCATGCATACTATTTCTTATGCACAGCCTTCCATACTTTCAACCTGCTAGCACAGGAAATCTGGACAAAGCCTAAAATAATAGGGAGACAAAGGCTCAAAAATAGGGGCAGATTTTAAATATTGCTCATCAATTCAATTAGTCACTAGAATAGCTGAGTTTGTATTAACATGCATTTTGTGAAGGGTATGAAGCTTGATATTCACATGTATGCCATTATTTAGTGACTTCAATCATCAGTCATTTGCCAGAAAGTCATACATTTATGAGAAACAGACTAAAAATAAGAGGCAAAAATCAGGACATTATACAAAAATCTGGTCAATGAATTTATTCATTCATTCATTTATTAGTTCATTAATTCATTCATTTTTCTGCTTTCGGTTATCCAGTTTAGGGTTGTGGGGAGCCAGAGTTCATTCTGACACTCAGTCAGACAAAGCAGACAAACTGATTCTGGTAGGTATGTTAGGATATTGTGAGAGGTAGACATGTGTATACACAGACACACACACACACACACACACACACACACACACACACACACACACACACACACACACACACATACACACGAGGAAATGGGAGCACCCAGTAAAAATCTACATAGAAACAGAGGACATGCAATCTCTGTGCAGAAAAAAATCTCCAGCAAAGAGCTGAACTAAAGAAGCAAGCATTGTTAAGCAGCAACATTAACTTTTTCAGTGTGCCATCCTGGCCATGCTCATTAAAATTTAAAACTTAGACCACTTGTACTGCACATCTTAGTGTGATTACTTTAATTCTAGAAATGTTCCCTTCAACAGGCCCTTGTGTATTTTGTTATGTTTGAGCGATCCTCTGAATCTCCCATAAAGGGTATGTGTGGTGTGTGTGTGTGTGTGTGTGTGTGTGTGTGTGTGTGTGTGTGTGTGTATGTGCACATGGATGAGTGTGTGTGTGTGTGTGTGTGTGTGTGTGTGTGTGTGTGTGTGTGTGTGTGTGTGTGTGTGTGTGTGTGTGTGTGTGTGTGTGTGTGTGGATGTGTGTGTGGGTGTTTGAATCCTGTGAAGGATGAGTGTTGCTTCAAGACTGATTCTTGTCTTATGTAGACTAAATTTAGAATGAAATCTTTCAGGTGCCATTTGATACATTGATTAGTGGAGTGTTTTGAAAACAGTCACTCTTTGTCAGACTGTATGCTGCTGTACTGGACGTGCCTCTGAACTTCTTTGCTGTAGAATTTTGGGCAGATCCAAAGTAATGAAGGGAGATCAAATGGCCAAAATTGAGAAAGATTTTAAATTTTGCTCTTATAAACTTAGAAAGTAATTAGAATAATAGGTCAGCATGCCTTTTTTGAAAGATAGAAAGTCTGACACTCAAATGTGTTATCATTATTTAGTGACTGCAATCCTCAATGATTTGCAAAAAAAACCCCCACAAATTTTACAAGAAAAAAAAAAATAAAAACATAAGCCAAAAATCATTCTGTTTTGAGAAGTATTCTACTGAATTATCTGTATAATCTGTATGTTCAGTAATTTTTTTGAATCCGATGTTGTAATTTGTGTTGTATTTGCCATGCTTTCTGGGTCAAGGATAAAACAGATCTAGTATTCATCACCCACCTACTTGATTAATGAAAACATAAATGAATACCAGGTGAAATCCATGTCCTTGAATAAACAAGGGAATTGTGAACTACATGAAGTTTTCATAATGCTGAGAAGGTTAAACTCAAATGTCTGTTTTTGATTAGTCAGCAAAAATATGTTTTCATGTCTGATCTGTGACTTCCTGAGTAGCATTGCAGACTGTTTTCATTATTTTATTGGCTTAGGCAATGAAACATGCCCAGGAGTTGTAGTTATATAATCTTAAAAAGAAAACCTCACAGTGCTGCAAAATGTCAGAAGCTAAGGGGCATTTGCCTGTTTGCTTGTTTGTGACTGCTATGTTAAATTTGATGTCCTTTTAGTGCAATTTTCTTTACCCAACATTACTGAGCAGCTCAGGTCTTAAACATGACATGTTCAAAATGTTTTTCTGGAAACATGGAAACTTTAAGAGAAGACACATTAACATACTTGTGTCAAAAATACCTTATCCAAAACGTTCTGTGCAGTATTCTCATTTAAAATTCATTAATTACTGGGACGGCTTTTGTGCATGGATAGATTATTACTAAAACACAAAGCTGGGAGGCAAACTGTAATGCATAAAAACTGTGACATGTAATACCACATGCATTACTTGGCATGGTGGTGAGGTAGGGGTGGGGGTTATGACTGCATTTTTATACATCATCTGATCCATAATGCAGTGTACAGGAAAATTATAATGGTTCCATATCCATTAATGAAATCAGTCAATATGGCTAAAATTAGATGCATAATTCAAGCATACATGAAGAGATGGAAGTAAAGACAGACGTAATATGAAAATAATTTCATTAAGGAACAGGGGGTGCAGATTATACAAACAAGATCTGCATGCAAATTTTTAAAGAACAGCTAATAGGAGATAAAGACCTTTGTCAAGAGTATAAGTGGGTGATGAAAAAAGCTGGTTTGATTGCCAGGGCTTTCAGAAAAAGCATCACAGAGATGGAGAAAATGTGGTTGTCATTAATGGATAGCAAAGGGAGTTAGAATGAATAATGTCCAGGCATTTGAAAGAATCAGGTGAAATCCATGTCCTTAAATGATGTGATCTGAAACAGAGTGACTGTGTGATATAGTGATTCTGTGTATTTCAAAGTCAAAAGTAAACATTATTGTCATTCAAATCTACACCACATTGTAGCTGAATTAAATTGTGTTGCTTCGTTCCCAGTGGAAGGACATGCATACAGAAAAATATTTTAATAATTGACGTCACAAAAACATAACATATAAATAGAAATAGAGCAACATGTAAATATTGCTCAGTGTATATTGCACTCTCTTCAGTTTCTCATATAAGGGTACAGGTGAAGAACAGACAGAATTGCACATTCAAATATGGACATTGACTGTCTATATTGCATTCATATGAGCTGTTTAAAATTAGTAAAATATGTAGACTATGGTGATGCTGTAATGTGTACTATTCCTGATAAGACAGCTATATACATGCCTAGGTGATTGGGGGGGGGGGGGTGAAGGAGCTGATTTTCATCTGGTTCGCCTGTTGACTGGTAAAGTGGTGCTGTGTACTGGTAAACATTTGGAACCAAAGGAGGAAAACACAGGAGTGCTAAGGTGAGGTTGGTTTAAGGATTCAAGCTCTTTTAAGGAAAGGGTCTGAGATAGGATACAAATGCATTTATTGTCTAAGTGAGAAAATTCAGTGAAGACAAACTAGATGACTTTGAAGTCTATAAATTCCCAACAACATTTATAGAGAAGTCCATCAGTTAAGTCAGAAGATAAGACAGCCAGACATTTTGCCTATGCCCTTCAATGAATCTCTGTATATCATACCTGTGACATTCTTTTTTTCCTGTGCTCATAATGCCACCATCCATGAGTACTAGTTTTATACAGTCTTGTGTAAACTAGAACTTTGCACAATAAAACATGTAAATAATTGATAATATATTATGTAAAACAAAATCAATATGAATATGTGTAAGCAAAAGAAACCAGTCATAATGTATTATCTGAGCCCCTTGTTTGCAATATCAAAAATATATGTTTCAGCAATCTGTGAAAGTAGGCAAAGAAGGTGCCTGATATTCAAAGGAACTGATATCACAGTTCCTCAGACGTCATTATGGACTTTGCACAAAGTTCTAGTTTTACACAGTCTTGTGGAAACTAAAACTTTGTGCAGAGTCCATAATGCAGAATTTTATTAGCAGTACTATGGCAATAAATGTGTTTCTCTGCCATCTTTTAGAGCAGAAAGTGCTTTAAGACATGTAGGCTCATAAATTGATACAACAGGCCATCTGCTTTTAAACATTATTAAATTAATACACTTTAGAAAACTAGGCCCTGGAGGTACATTCCCTTTGAGTGGAAAAATAATTTATAGCAAGTATGGCATAATAGAATGCCTTAATGCTATGTACCTTTATAATAGATTCAGTCTTTGCAAAGGTGTTTTGAAAGCTTGTTCTTGCTTTATATTTTGCATTGCACATTCTAAAATGGTTCACATTTCCAACATTAATAGTCTGTATCTCCAGGACATATTTTGTGTTTCATTTTGTAAAATTACACTTCAGGTGCAACTTAAAAATCTTAATGTAATCCAGATACTTTGTCACATATGAGGAAGAAATTTATGTTTGGAGATGCCCTTATGATATGTGTGACTAACACAAGGAGTCCACAGACTTTAAAATGAGGACAGTAATGTAGCAGAATAATGCAATAGATGGCTACACAAAATGGAGAATTAATATATATATATATATATATATATATATATATATATATATATATATATATATATATATATATATATATATATATTTTTTTTTTTTTTCTGTTAATAAATCAGCGTACATTAGGGGCAGGAAATATTACAAAAGGTCAGGCAAAGTATGCACTGCAAAAGGACAGCATCATTACTATGGTCCTTTGCAAATGATGATAACAGCAGGAAACTGAACTCTGGTCACAGAAATGTTTTGGGTGGGCCATAAGTCAGACTTGTTACCCCAGAGGGAAGATTATTAGGTAGAGACATGAAACTGTATGGGTTGAAAGATATAACTGAGATAGATGGTACAGAAAACTGCTATGCATATTATTCAGGATGATATAGAAATGGGGTGAGCGTAGGTAGGATGTATGAAACAAAAGAGCATGAGAATTTAATAAGAGGGATGCAAACACATTCAAGAACATTATCTGACCATGCACCACTTAGAATAGAGATGTGAAAACTCAGAATAATGGCATTTCTCATGGAAATGCTATTGGATTCTCTCAAGTGATATTATAAAAAGCAATGACTGATCACTTGCCCAGACTTCTACAAGAAAATTCTAGCCAAGCTAGAGTTTTCACTTTGTGATTCCTTAAAACCTCTTGTAAAAGAGGTTAATAAAATATATGCAAATGACACCTTATGGACATCAGGTGTGCCAGCTATATTGCAGTTCTGAATGCCCATGACTTTTTGTTCTTTTTAAATCTGTTAATGAACAAATTCAGACCAATAAATCCAAACCATTTTAAGGAATCACAAAGTGGAAACTCTTGCCTGGCTAGGATTTTCTTGTAATTTTTTTACTAACTGATTTGGCTGTGTGTCCTGTTTACTCTTTTATTCCGACTTCTAAGATAAGGCTATTCACAGTCATGTGCACTAAAAAGAGACCAAGGAGTACTGTGGACCACAATACACCTTTAACACAGTAAACGTTTAGCTCAAGCCCTTGTATCCACTCACTCTGATGTGATTATTTCTTTGCCTGTCCCAAAATGTGCATCCTGCTCCTATCTCAGGTACTTCATCTTCATCACCTTTAGCTTTCTCAAATGCTCTGCCTTCACTACAAGGTTACTGTATCATACTGAAGTACTGCTTGCACCACTGTTTTGTATACCTTACTTTTACTCTGTGCCCTTTGGCTGTAGCCTCCCTGATTCCAGCTTTCACTTCGTCATTCAGTCCCTGATTCCAGCTTTCACTTCCTCATTCAGACTTCCTTTTTCCTCAACCACTCCTCCTAGAAACATGAAGTTGTTAACTTGTCTCACTATTTTCCCTTCTGTCAAAATTGTCATTTTCTTTGACTCCCCCATTTGTTGCCATGCCAACTGTCATGTTCGTACTCCATTTCGACCTGTGCCTTCAGTTTTGTATTCTATTCCATTCCTCTATCATTCACCCTTGTTCCCATGTTGCCTGCATATAGCAGCTTTGTTGATCTGTTCCCTCCAATCTGTTTGCTAATGTAGTCCATCATCTATGTGAATAGCAAGGGACTCAGAACTTAACCCTGATAAATCCATTTCCCATTCCCACTGGGAATCCCTCTATGAGTTTGAACACTGTTCATGCATGTTTCACTGGGTCCTTGTATATAGCCTGCGCTAATTCTACTGATGTTTCTGGGATGTCAAAGCACTGAAGGGCTGCCTAAATCAGCTTGCTTGGGACCTTGTCATATGCTTTCTCAAAGTCTAGGATAACCCAACTGGTCTCTTTCCTCATCTTAGCATCTTATCAACTGTCTGTCTCATTGCAAACATTGAGTCAGTTGTGGTGCATCCTGATCTGAATCCAAACTGCTCATCTCCTACTTTACTTTCTCCTACTCAGTGAATTCATTTATCAGTCATCCTGTCTGGCACTTTCATGAAATAAGACAGTAGACTAAGACCTCTGTATTGCCCACATCTGTGAATGCCATGGTAACCATTTGAAATATCAGGACCTGCTATATTAAGTCCCATAACATGGAAACTGAATGGCTGAAAAAACAGACATATATATTACGGCTGAGATGGTCGTTTCTTAGAATATTCATTTTTCTCTGAGGGTTTTCAATCTCAAAGTATGCATATATAAGCTTGGGTGAGTAGGGTGGGGTGAGGTGGGGCTTTCTTTCTCCAAATATGAAGTTTAAAGGAGAAGAGCATTGCTTGACAGTCTCCCTTCTCCTGCATTTTAAATCTTTATTTTTGTACATGTCGGTACTTGACATTTTGGTAGGAAACCAAATGTCGCTTTGCTCTTGTACGGTATCACTAGAATGCTTATTCTTTAGTCATCTGGGATATGCCTCTCCATAATACTCTGAGTATCCTCGGAAGCCATTTCTCCCCTAATTATCTTAGTCATGTCTGCCATGACCTCATCTAGGTCTGTTGCTTTCCTTAAGTTCCTTTTCCTTAATGCTGTTCTTATTTCTCTTGGGTGGGATCGTCTTCCTCTTCTATAGTAGGCTGTGTATGGGATAATACAGTTTCTGGACAGTATTTTTTCAATCAGAACCTGATGGAAGTACTCATTCCATCTTGCCATTGGTACCCTGTGGACTGTTGAGCAAGTTTTTTCCTGCATCCCTTATGGATGGTGTCCGATGACTATCTTCTTTATCTTTTTGTTTTGCAACCTTATAGAGTGTCATTGCACCATCTGCTAAGTCATTTTCCAGAAGATGATAGTGCCTGTGGTGCATTGTTCTTTGATAATGCAACTGATCTTGTTGTTTATTTGTCAGCCAACAAGTAGTCCTTCTTAGCCTGGTCCATTTTTTCTATTTCCAGGTTTTCCATGCACTTCTTCCTTCTTTTGTTAGCTTCCTGCAATTCATCACCGACTTTCCTTATGGTACATTTCCGAACCTGGCTAAGCTACATTTCTGTTCTATAGTCTTCAGCTATGCTTTTTGAGATGCTGCCACTCTTCTTTGACTCCACCTATTTTCTCTTCTTTGTTTGTTGATTGAACCCTGACTGTTTCCTTGAACACTTGTGCTTTCACTCCAGTCGAGTTGCAGGTCTTTAGCCTAGTGTCTGTTAATCTTATAACCATCTCTCACCACTGCTTGCAGCTGATTGTTGCAATTAGTGGTTTATGCTGACTTTGCAGTCTCTAAATGCCCTATCCTTACTAGGGGGAAGTCTACCCGAGTTGATTGCTGGCCACTCTTCTATGTGATCTTATGACTGTCTGTTTTGGTGAAACGTGTTGGCCACAATTAAGTAATTTGCCAGACAGAAGTCTAGAATAACCTCTCCTTCTTTAATCATACTGCCATAACCTTATGGCCCCAGGCAATCCTCATATCCTGTTCTGTCTGTCCCAATATGTGCATTCAGGTCCCCCATTATCAACACCAACTCTTGCTGTCTGGCTTTATGTGGTAGGCCCTGCAACTGCGAACTGAATGCACTCTTTTCCTCACAGCCACAACCCTTCTGTGTGGCATAGGTTGAAATTGTGAATATCGTCCTGTCTTTACAATGAAGTCTTATTAGCATGAGTCTATCACTAATCCTGAATATATCTCTCAGTGTCTTCTAATGATATCAACTAACTATATTAAATCTTTACTCTCTAAACTTAAACCCTGCTTCCCCTCAGCTGACAACCTACTGTCCTATTTCCTACAGATTGCCTCTGAACCTCTGGCCTATCCTGCATCTATCTTGATCAACCGATCTATTTCTGAATTCTATGTCCCCACTATATGGAAAAACTTCTTTACATTACCCATTCACAAAGGTGGCAACTCCTCAGACATATCAAACTTCAGACCAATTGCCATACTCTCTCCTCTCGCCAAAATCCTAGAGAAATGCATTCATGAGCAGGTAATGCATTACCTTCACCAGGAAAACCTTCTCACACCCACTCAGCATGGATTCCGTCCCAATCATAGTACAACTACTGCACTAATATCCTTCATCAACACAGTTACTCTTGCCTGTGATAGCAATAAACTTGTCTTATGCCTATTCCTTGACCTCTCTAAAGCCTTTGACACTGTCTCTCACCCTCTCCTCCTTGACAAACTCACTAACTTAAATTTCTCTCCCCGTGCTATCTCCTGGTTCTCCAGCTATCTCTCTACCCACCAACAATCAGTCAAATGGCTCTCTGCACTAATCCACCCCCTCACTGTACAAATGGGTGTCCCCCAGGGGTCCATCCTTGGACCATTGCTCTTTAATATTTTCACCAACTTACTCTACTCCTCTTGTCCCCAGTCATCTCTTGTGCAATATGCTGATGACTCTACAGTTATAACCATTGCTGACAACCCAACTGACCTCCACTCTACTACCCAGACATGGCTTTGTGATAACAAACTAATTCTTAATTCTAAGAAAACTAAGCTTCTACTTTTCATCCCCAAAAACCTCATCAGTCTCAAAAGTACATTTACCATTTTATCTAGCAACAACACCATCATTTCAGTTGCTAGGTGTCAGAATAGATGATCAGCTTAAGTTTGTTCTACATATTACAAACTCCAGCAAAAAAAACTCATCAGAAACTCAGACACCTTTTCCACAACAAGAAATACTTAACCAACACAGCCCGAAAAACTCTCTCTCATGCTTTACTACTTCCAACACTCCTATACGGCTGTCACATATTCACAAATCTTAATTTCACACTCATTTCTATACTTGAAACTACCTACAACAAGGTGGCCAGATTTGCAGCTAACCAAACCTACAAGTCTGACCACTGCTTAGCACTTAAGCAACTAGACTGACTTGAATTCCTTCACCTGCTCCAGCTTTATCAACTGCAAATCATTCACTCCATCCTCTATCTACCCTCCTTCTGCCCCAGCCTCTCTTCCATAATATCTAAATGTTCCCCTGCTATGACTCTATGCAGCTCAGACCAAGAATTATTACACATCTACAAACCCAAAACCAAATTGGATGTCTTCTCTATAACTATAACCCAGCTACATCCTGGAACCAACTCCCCTTAGAAATAAAGTCCCTTCACCATAGCAAGAGTTTCAAATTAGCCATAAGAAAATACCTCATAAAAATGGTCTTGCCACTGCAGCCACACACCCTGAAACCACTTTCCTTCCACCAATTTCTCCACCTCACTCTAAATGTATCTCTAACCTTGTACTCCTACCTCTTCCTTCCTTCCTTTACATTTGCTATTTAATACCCTCCCACTACTTTCTTTCCTCCCTCTCTAATCAATCTTGACTCAATCTGCTCCAAAATAACTAACCTTATCAAGTCTGTCTAAAAGGTCACCTCTACTTTACTTCCCTTATATCTTCATCTAACTATTCATATACTTTTTTTCTAAACCCTAAAACAAATAGGTACTATTCATTTAAAATGATATGTAACTGGTTTCATAATAGTTTCCAGTCTATAAATTTATTTTGTACTAAGTATTTAAAATTATATTGCAACAAGTCTCATATTCTCTTGCTGATTGTAAATTATTCATGTAAAATTCTTTTCCCTGAGGAGCTTTTCTCCCCGGGCCTCTGCTGAAAATGAGCCAAAAGCTCAGTCAGACTAACCCGGTTAACAAATATAAAATAAATAAAATAAATAATACATCCCTCCTCATTTTCAGGCAAACTCCATCACCTCAATTCTCACACTATTTCTAGTATGTCCTCCTCCTAAATACTAGACTTTGGATCCCAAGCTAAGTGGATTTGCTGCACAGTGCCATCCTTACCATCATGTCATCCACTACCAAGCCACATCCTGTCAGTGAACCTATAGCTAGTGGAGCAATCATTGGTTTATGTTTGGCAGGTTGATTAGTTTTATATCCAGCTTTCACTCAACAGAGTTATCCCAGGTAACCTAGGCTGGCAACTGCCAGTTGCTTATTGATCCAGGGCTGCTGGACTTCATGGTGGGCACACTCTGAAAAAATGGAGGCACAAAGACTCGTCCCACCATTAGCATGGGTCCCTGGCATAGGTATGAGTAGTCTGTGGTATTCAACACACTTGTTACTGGCAAAAATCCATGCCATTTTTGGTGCCATTAATCAACAGGACCAAATCAAATAGAGCCAGTTTTTATAACATCAAGTGGCTACCTCTGATATGACACCTAATCTGTGATCAGTGTTCTCCTGTCTAGAGAATACTACATACGACAGCTGATGCCTTAAACATTTGGTGTACACAACTCTTCCCCAGGGGGGCACCATCGAGCGTTTGTGCTGCTGCTCACAACTCTATTCAGTTTTGCCCAGTGACACATGGAGAACATGAAAACCACAGTCGCATTGATCAAAGGTCAGGAACAAACCATATATAATGTGCTTGGGATCAAGGACCTTATATAGAAGCTACAATAGTACAATACAGTTAGTAATAGGCAATACACAGATATTAAAAGAATGTTTGATGAGAATTCATTTTTATGAGACTGTATAGAAATGGCAAATTAAAACGGCTGTTTGAGAAGTTTACCAGAAAGCTGCCTTATCCTGAAATGTTTGCCCCATACCAAGGAAAAGATATACCATCTTGTACTTTAATTCAATGAGAAGAACTCAGCTGAATCCAACACAGAGTAAGTTTCACAGGGCAAGATAGGTAGAGAGTGACCTGACAGAAGACTTGACACATTCTGAGAATCACTAGCATAAGGCATACATAGCTCCTTTAAAGAGGGAGCACTGTGAGGGTGAAGGGTATGCTATGTAAGACACAAGACCTTTCTGATATGTGGAGATGATGTAACCTGTTCAAATCACTGGTAATATGTTTGAATTGCAAAGTATCTCTAAGTACCCTGACTGCAGAATTCTGCATTCATCATCGATGATCAAGATCAGAGATGTAAGCCCTGGGTGCAGGAATTATTGTAGTCAAGCAGGAAAGACATCAGTGCATCAGTAAGAGTGGTGATCTTCCTGGAAGAGGTCTGATCTGGGAGATATTCTTCAGTAAAAATATGAAGATGGCACAGTCACTGGTATGTGGTCCCTAAATGTTACTGGATTTTCAAGAATAACTAAAAGATCCCATACCTTAACACAAACTTCAATTTGACATCTCAATAAATGATCAAAGGAGATAAGAAATAAGCTATGCTGGCCATTACTATAGTGTTTGTCACTGTAGCCCAGTCTTTGAAGGGCACCTTGGCTCTAGATGATTATCACTGTTGAAATTAAACGCTGACCCCATCTGAAAAAAAAATGGGAAAAAGTGGTTGTGGATGGATGGATGGACTCTTACCACACTTTTTGGCCACCAAACCAGGACTGAAACACTAAAGGTGGAGGAGTGTCCATATTCACCAATGATATTCACAACACCAGGCTAGTTGTCCAACACAATGCATCTGAAATTCTCCAGGTGCAACTAACACTAGATTAGACTGCAATCCAAATTGTAGCTTGCTACAGATTCCCCCACCATGCCCCAAGATTCCCACTACACCTTTCTAAACATACTGGAAAATATTAAGGTACAACCAAACACCCTAATACTGGGTTATTTCAACTACCCTGCCATTAACTGGGAAAACTACTCGTGTACCAACACGTTTGCCCAACGGTTCTTGGAATTCATAAATTCCAGTGCCCTGGATCAACTAAGCCTTAGTCCCACCAGGAACTCCAATATCCTAGACCTGGTCATTACCAACATGGGAAATGAGTGCTCCACACCTATGGTCACCCCCTCGTTGGTCAGGTCTGACCATAAGCTAATCACCCTTGACATCCACATCCCATCCCACCGCCCAGTAGGGAAACCTCCATAAAAAACTTCTCCAAAGCCAACTTCATACTGCTCAAGTCAGAAGTGAAAAACTTCATGACACCCATGCAGATGGGAACTGAAAGTTTGACTGCTGAATCCTACACTAAGGTATTGTATGAGCACATCCACTTATGCATGAATCGTGACATCCCCAATAGAGCTAAGGCACTCTCCTCCAAAAAAAGGAAGCCAATCTGGTGGTCCCTTACCATAAACAAACTTTACAACAAAAGGAAGAAACTGTTGCAGAAAAGAGGAAAATCCCAGGATGCATAAAACTCCCTTACCAGCCTCAGTAAGAAGCTGAGATCCCTCATAAAATCCTCCAAAGCAAGTTCCAAAAATAAAATTGCCAAAGATTCCAAAGACAACTACAAGGCATTCTATAGCTATGTCAAGAATCTAAATGGCAATGCTCAGATCTGCTCTGAGCTAAAACAGAATGGCATTAAATATACTGATCCCAAGGATATTGCCAAAATCCTGGCAGATCAATTCAGTGCAATCTTCACCTGCCTCTTAACCCCTAAAGGACCCATCTCAATACCGAAAGATTGCCAAATTCTGATAATAACGGCCACACAGGTAAAAAAACACACTCTCCAAAGCTAAGAATGCAGCATCCATGAGACCAAACAATATCACAGGCTGTGTACTACATGAACTACAAAATGAACTGGCACCTCACCTAAGTGTCATGTTTAATCATAGCCTCACCTCAGGCTTCATACCCACTGAGTGGTGCAAAGCTACAGTTATCCCACTCCACAAGGGGGGATCCACCTTGGATCCCAGAAACTACCACCCCATCAGTCTGACAAGCCTGATCTGCAAGGCCATGGAACGTATTATCATGGAACTTATAAACAAAGACATTGACAACCTTCAGACACTGGACCCCATGCAGTTTGGGTTTGTGAAGGGCCAATCTTGTCTTCTGAACCCAACTGACTTCTTTGAATCAGTCTCCAGAGCCGTGGACAAGGTTAAGGTGGTCCACACAGCCTATCTGGACCTCACCAAGGCCTTCAATGCCATCCCCCACTCTGGAATCCTAGATAAACTTACTAAGCTGGGCATTAATCCCTACATCACTTGATGGGTTGCCAACTGGCTTACTGACAGAACCCACACTATAAAAGTAGCTGACTCCAAATCCAGCTCCAGACAAGTGACAAGTGGAGTACCACAGGGTTCAGTCCTCATCTACTTTTCTGACGTACAGGCCAATACTAAGGGACTCTGGCTAACAAAGTTCGCAGATGACTGCAAACTGGGAGCCATTATTGAATCCCCAAATGATGTGGATATTCTACAAAAGGGCCTTACAGAAATACAAATGCTTGGTGCCAGAGCCATGGGCTTAAGTTCAATGCCAAGAAATGTATAGTTATCTCCTTTGGGAAAAAAACATTTACCTGTGAATTACCATATAGGTGGCAGTACACTAAACACCAAAAGTGTGATAACAGACTTAGGGACACAGGTGGACAGTGGTCTCACCTTCGTTAACCACATCACCACAACAGTCAGGAAATCCTTCTATGTGGCACACCTCATCACTAAGGGCTTTTCATCCAGAAAAAAGGAGGTCATTGTCCCACTGTACTCATGCCTCATTAGACCCATTATAGAATACAATGCCCTGTTTGGTATGTACCACTCAAGACATCTGCAACAATTGGAAAGGACACAGAAATACCTCACTAAAAGAATCACAGGCCTAAACCAGATGCCCTATGCTGACCATCTAAAAATACTCCACCTATACTCTGTGGCATATCATTTACTCAGAGGCGATCTCTGCTTAACATACAAGGCCATGTCAAACCCAGAGCTGTTGGACATGCTACACTTAAAGAAATCCCAATCCCTCAGAGACACACGGTCCAGGGATCTAAACCTTGTCATCACCATGAACAAAACATGCTGGAGGGATAGGTTCCTGACCCAGAGAGTCCCCAGACTGTCAAGCAAAGTGCCTCTTTGGCCCTCTTCAAAAGGAACCTTGACGATTGGATGGGAGATCAGAAATTCACCCTGGGGATCATGTCAGTTGCCCTGCTAGACAGGGGTCCAGGGAATAAATACTGTGGGAAGAAATAGCCAGGGAATTTTTATGGCTAGGCTTGTATAGGCCCTTGGGCTGATAGCCTAGTACCAACCTATAAACCTATAGATGGATGGACTATGAATCAGTGAAACTAGGATGGAATCAAGATAGTCCTCAAAGACAGTGCAAACTGACATTTGTTCCTAAAAGAAAGTGGAGGTATCTGATCTGGCAGTTGCTTTGAACCCTTTTATCAGGGAATAAATACTGTGGGAAGAAATATCCAGGGAATTTTTATGGCTAGACTTGTATAGGCCCTTGGGCCAATAGCCTAGTACCAACCTATGAACCTATAGATGGATGGACTATGAATCAGTGAAGCTAGGATGGAGTCAAGACAGTTCTCAAAGACAGTGCAAGCTGACATTTGTTCGTAAAAGAGAGTGGAGGTATCTGATCTGGCAGTTGCTTTGAACCATTTTATCAAATGATAATATGAAATATTTTACTTTTACCACATCCATCTATCCTTTAACTGGCATATTCCAGTCCATATTGGGGCAGAGAGCATGTCTGCATAGGAAAATTTCAGTGTTAAACTTACTGGTAGTGCTGTGTAAGTGTGAGTCTTAGTTTTCATTCTAAAGAATATACCTATCCTGTAGGCTGTATCATGTGTATCATAGTCTCCAAAAATGCTGTTTTCTATTGCTATTATTTTTCTTACACTGTTTTTTTATCTTTAAGCTGTCACATATTTGAGGATTCCCACTCCTAATTTCTTGATACACTGGAAAATATTAGGGTACAACCCAACACCCTAATAATGGGCAGTTTCAACTACCCCACCATTAACTGGGAAAACTACTCATGTACCAACTCTTTTGCTCAACATTTTCTGGAATTCATAAATTCCAATGCCTTGGATCAGCTTATCCACACCCCCACCAGGGACAGCAATATCCTAGACCTTGTCATTACCAACATGGGTGACCGGTGTTCCACACCAGAGGTCAGTTCCTCGTTGGTCAGATCCAATCACAAGCTGATCAGCCTAGATATCCACATCCCGCACCACAAGCTGATCAGCCTAGATATCCACATCCCGCCCCACCCCCATTAGGGAAACCACCGTAAAAAATTTCTCCAAAGCCAACTTCACGCTTCTTAAGGTAGAAGTGGCAAACTTCACGACACCCATGCAGATGGACAATAGAGGTACGACTGCTGAATCCTACACAAATGCACTTTATAAGCACTTACACGAGTGCATGGATCATGCTATCCTTAACAGAACCAAGATGCTATCTTCCAAAAAAAGGAAGCCAATCCGGTGGTCCCCTGCCATAAACAAACTCTAAAACAGAAGAAAAAAACTGTTGCAAAAAAGAGTAAAATCCCATGACTGGAAGAACTCCCCGGTCAGCCTAAGTAAGAAGCTGATATCCCTCATAAAATCCTCCAAAGCTAGATATGAAAACAAAATTGCCACTGATTCTAAAGACAACCACAAATAATTCTATAGCTATGTCAATAATCTCAATGGCAACACTCATATCTGCTCTGAGTTACCACACAATGCACTAAATATACAAAACCAACTTATATTGACAACATCCTGGCAGGTTCAGTGCTAACTTTACTCCCCTCACTCCCTAAAGGGTCCATCTCTATACCGGAAGAATGCAAAGTTCCTGTAATCATGGCTGCACAGGTAAAAACCACACTCTCCAAAGCCAAGAACACAGCATCCATGGGACCGGACAACATCCCAGGCTGCATTCTACATGAACTACAGAATGAACTGGCACTCCACCTAAGCACCATGTTCAATCATACCCTCACCTCAAGCTTTGTGCCCACTGAATGGTGAACAGCGACGGTTATCCCACTCCACAAAGGGGGAGCCACCACAGACTCCGGAAACTACTGCCCCATTAGCCTAATGAACCTGGTCTGCAAGGCCATGGAACATATCATCATGGAACTTATAAACAAAGACATTAGTAATCTCCAAACTCTGGACCCCACCCAGTTCAGGTTTGTAAAAGGCAGATCATGTCACCTAAACCTGATTGACTTCTTTGAAGCAGTCACCAAAGCCGTAGATGAGGGTAAGGTGGTTCACACAGCCTCTCTAGATCTTGCCAAGGCTTTAGACACCATCACCCACTCTGGAATTATAGATAAACTCACTAAACTAGGTATAAATCCCTATGTCACAAGATGGGTTGCTAACTGGCTCACTGACAGAACCCATACTGTGAAAGTAGCAGACTCCAAATCCGACTTCAGACCATTGACAAGTGGAGTACCACAGGGTTCAATCCTGGGTCCTCTCCTGTTTGATATCTACTTTTCTGAAGTACAGGCTAACACAGAATGTCTTTGGCAAACAAGGAGCCATAATTGAAACTCCTAATGATGTGGACATCCTACAAAAAGGCCGCACTGAGACAGATGCCTGGTGTCAAAGCCATGGCCTCAAGCTCAATGCCTAAAAGTGCATTGTCATCCCCGTTGGTAAAGACTCTGTACCCATGAGCTACCACATAGGTGGTAGTCTACTTAACACCGAAAGTGTGATAAGAGACCTTGGAACACAGGTGGACAGTAGCCTCTCCTTTGATAATCACATCACCACAGTAGTCAGGAAATCCTTCTATGTGGCACACCTCATCACAAAAGGTTTCTCATCCAGGAAAAAAGAGGTCATTGTTCCCCTCTACTCGTCACTCATTAGATCCATTATAGAGTAAAACGCCCCTTTTGGTATGTACCTTACAAGACATCTACAACAACTGGAAAGGCCGCAGAAATACCTCACAAAGAAGATTACCAGCCTCAAACAAATGCCCTATGCAGACCATCTCAAAAAACTCCAGCTTTACTCTGTCGCATATCGCCTACTCAGAGGCGATCTCTGCCTAACATACAAAGCTATGTCAAACCCAGAGCTGCTGGACATGCTCCACTTAAAGAAATCCCAATCCCCTCCAAGCTACACACTCTAGGGACCTAAACCTTGTCACCACAATAAACAGAACATGATGGAGGGATAGATTCATGTCCTAGAGACTTCCCATACTCTGGAACAAGCTACCTATCTATATCAAACAAAGCTCCTCATTAGCACTCTTCAAGAAAAATCTTGATGATTGGATGGGAAATAGGAAATTCACCCTGTGGATCACCTCTGTGGCTCTGATCGACAGGGGCAGGGTGGTGAAAGCCAGGGTACCTTTTTGGCTAGGCTTGTATAGGCCGTAGGGCCGATAGCCTAGTACCTACCTATGAATCTATGAACATATAAGCAAATTTAATAAATTTTTCTCAAAATGAAATATGTTTGTGCTTGTTTGCTAGTTTTAAATATGATATGTACATTTATTTTATTATCAGTGTATGGGCAAGACTTGTAAAGCTGGACTGCAAAGTGTAAGGCTGATGCATGCAGGAATTCCTGTAGCTCAGTCCTACATTATTCATAAAAACAGTATTAATGCACATCCATGTGATCTGAGCTATTCAGCAACCATGTAAGCAAATGCATTCTGCAGAATAGCACTGTCCAAAAATGTAAAACTCTGCACCAAATTATGGAGCCTGAGAGGCCATAGGTGTCTGTGCTAACATAAAAAAAAAAATTATTGTAAATGCACCGAAGTGATGCACAGAAGTAATGCATACATGATTGAGCACCATTATGTGCAGTGTAATAGCAAAAATATTACAGCGAAATGCTGCCAAAGTGTACAATATACACAGACACTAGTGTGTTCATCAGTGTGGATTTCACTCACACTGAAAATAGGAATCATACTCTTATTACATCCTCCTCCTTCATAATGAGATGCAAATGAATGCTGATATGCATGCATGTACATTAGGCACAAACCTTCTTCAGTCTTCTACATGTATGCTTTCCAGCATTCCATTAGCTGCGAACTTGCTACTCTGCTGTGACTTCTGGTTTTATCAGTTGATATTGTGGCCGCAGTGCCACTGACATTGCACAATGTGGCCATTATATGAAATGATAAACATGTAAAGCACATAATAGGAGCATGCTATGTGTCATTAAATAGTGCAATAAATGTTAAAATGCAACCTTAGTGCAATTACATTACAGTTTGTGGAGAAACTATACTGTTCACATCTGCACAATGTCTAGTCATGACTCCTTATTTTTTCATTCATTGATTTCTTCATTATCTTGGAATGCCCACTCAGCCATTTAAGTTTATAGGTTCTTTGACACGTACTAGGCTAGCTGCCGTTATGGTCCATTTTAAGTCTTGCCAATTTCCCTTACAAAGGTGAGAATCAAACCCTGTTCCTTGTGTCTGTGTGGTAAACACCATTTCCGTTATTCCAAACCCCAACACAAACATACACACACACATACAGACACACACACACAGACACACACACACACACACACACACACACACACACACACACACACACACACACACACACACACACACACACGTACACACTGACAAACTGTCATTAATATGTGTGAGTCAATGCATGTGGATGTTTATAATCCTCCTTGTTAGTTTTCCATACCTCAGTGCCATTTATAGTCACAGTTATTCCTGATCCAACATGTGACTTATTTAACTGCTTCCTTGTATACCTTACCTTTTATATCAGTCCCCCTGCCTTGCATTGCACATTACTAAACAATGTTCCAAAGTTAGAAGTAAAGTAGATCTATTTTATGCAGTGTAGGGCACATGATATAAATAAAACAACAAATGTTATGCTACTTCCTTGTTGTCCACCTTCAAAAGTTTTCATTCCAAGGATATTTTATTAAACATAAGCACTTTCATTCACTTAAGTTAATGTGAACTTCATCAGATAAACCATAATAGAAAATTCAAGTTTAAGTAACCCACACATTCATCATGTGACTGTCCAACTCTGATGTCAGTTGACCAACCCCTCTCCTGCATTTAAAAACATATGCTCTTTGGGTACATTTCATTATAAATTGCCATTGTAACCTCCAAACAAACTGAAACGGAAAACTCCTGCAGCACACAGTCTATTTTATTTTATATATTTCCATTGTCACAGTTCACTTAAACATATATACTCCCAAATCAGCCTAAAAAATTATCAAACTAATATATTAACATCAAAACCTTACTGCATAAAACCAATACTCATAAAATTAAAAGCGTAATAAAAACCTTGAAAACTTTTTCAAAATTCTTCTATTCACTAAATACTGAAATACTAAAATACAACTAAACGGAAATGTGGATGTGATGTGTAAACCATTATATACAAAAAAATGAAAGAATAAACAGAAATTATTTTTAAAATTTATATTAAACAGCCCAAAAATTCAGCAATTTATTTCACTGACCATCAGCTCATTCAAACTTATCTATCCAAAGCTTTGATTTTAAAAGGCCATTGATTGAACAGTACTCATTTAAACCTGGCCAGTTATATGCGTTCAAACGAACCTGCCAAATCAGTTACTTTTTCTTCCAATGCAGGGTCCATGAAGCACTCCTTATTTCATTCCCAATTCCATCAGTAATCATATATGTAAAATGATGTTCCAGTTTAATGTGTATGTGTTTAGCGAAAACATTAAGTTCTTGCTTTTTAATGCTATACTCATGTTTGTATATAAGTTCTTTAAATTTTTGTTCCGTTTTCCCATTGAAAAGCTAGGGCATAGCTGACATAAAGCTAAATACGTCACTCCTTTAGTATCACAGTTATAGCTGCCCCTTAATTTAAACTCAGATCCCTTGTTGAAAAAAGTATCACCTGTATCGATCAATTTACAATATGGGCAAAAAACACATTTCATCATTGATGGGGACCTCACCCATTCCTTCGTACCAAAATTTTCCAAAATGTTCTTAAAATTTGAACCCCTATGGAACACTATCATTGTTTTATCAGCAAGCTTGTCCCTAATATATATTCCTCATCCATGATTAGCCACTTCTTATATAAAATCCATCTCAATGCCTTATGATTATTATTAAAGATGGTTATGAAAAAAGTGGAAAAAGTATTCTTAGCCAGTTCATGTGTTGAGTTAATATTTTCAGATAAACTACTAGTGGACATCCCATTACTGTGCATCTTATCATTTAAAATAGGATTAAAATGTACAAATTACCTTTTATTTTACAGCTGGTTAGCTGACACTTTTCAGTCATGACCCAGGATATGAAGGATGAGTAAAGGAGAACTGCTATTAAATATAAGTGACCTTCAACAACAGTATCTACATTCTTTACAGCTCTGCCCTATTTATACACACCATTCGATTTGCCTCAATCAGTCTTACATTTCCTTCACATTTTATCCCAGAGCTGCATCTAGGGTGGGTTGAAGGAGCTGGCTGCCTCTGCACAAGGTGTTAGTGGGCATGATTGTCCTGTGCTGATGGGGCGGGTGTGCAGTACCAGCATTGATTTATGAAGCTTCAAGGATATCATAGCTTCATAAGTTCATGTCAGTACTGTATTTGCAGTCACGGCTGAACCTCAGAGTGTGTGTTGTAGTAGTTGATGCTTACTCCAGTGTTACAGGGCAACAGAGAATTTTTTGTTCCTCAGCTTTGAGTTCAGGGGAAACTGCCCAGGGTGCTAGATGACTTAGCTATGGTTGTGTTTTGGTCTCATGGACCATTCCAGAAACTTAGTCTATGAGTCAACATTTCTTGCAGACAAGTCTGAATATTGCCTTAGGATCCTACAACTTTATATTGTAGCCTCCCTCTATGTTAAAACATTTTGCTAGATAAATAATGTCACTCACTACACCTATGAAAATTACTTTTCATCCTTATCCTTCCTTTCTTTGACTGAATGGAGGCATAATAAACAGTAGGAGTTTAGCTTATTTATTACTTCTGGCGCTTGTGTTCTTCCAGCTTTTGTTTGTTTATTTATGTTTTCATTTGAGTTTATTGACTGGGTAAGTAAATTGGACCAAGGACCCTTTTCAGTCACAACCCAGATAATAGAGAGGCATAAAGTACAAATATATACACAGCAGACTTAAGTAACATATCACAATCAAACCAGAAGTAGATTAAACTAAGTGATTAAATCATGGCTACAATTGGGCTCCCTAAAAACGTGTAAAGACTTCTCATCTTTTTTGTGGATGATTTAAAATGGTATAGTTCATCAGATGAGGAAATGAAAGCACAACTTCAAGTGGTCAGAACTTTTTCAGATGATATAAGAAAGTCATTTGGTCTTGATAAATGTGCAAAAGCAACCTTTAAAGCAGGAAGGCTGCAGCACCAAGAAAACATCAGTTTGGGACAGAAATGTGATATAAAAGAACTTGAGCAACAGGGGATGTATACATATTTGGGAACTAATGAAGGATCAACAATAAAACATGAACAAATGCAAATAAAACTCAGTAAGGAATATTTTAGAAGACTAAAATTAATAGTGAAAACAGCACTGACATCTAGGAATGAAGTCTAAGCTATAAACCAGTTTGCTTTTCCTGTCCTAACTTACAGTTTTGGAGTAACTGACTGGCCCCAAAAGGTGTTGGATCAGTTGGGCAGGAAAACAAGAATAATGCTTCATGCTTATCAAATGATTTATAAAAATTAGTGTACACCAAGACTATATATTCCTCATTCTGAAGGAGGTGTGGCCTCCTTGAAATACATGTATAGATCTGCAATTGTAGGAGTGCATACATATCTGCTGATCTTACAAGACCCAAACATAGTGAAAGTTTTAAAACATAAACATGAGGAGAATAAGTCTAAGATGACATCCCTGCAGAAGCATATCTGTGTCCAGTGAGAGTGGAAATCAAACCAGAAGTAATTAAAAATCAGGCAGAAACTGAATGTGCCAAAAAATCAAAAGAAAGAATATAAAGTGAAGGATCAGATGAGAAGGCAAGAAATGTAGAAAAGGCATATATGTAGCTGCAAGTGCAGAAAACTCTTGGAACAACCTCATGTTGATCAGGACTGAACACAGTAATGGTTAAGGAGATGTACATTTAAACCAAAAGATGTAAGGTTAATATTGGCAGCCCAAGATAGTGAACTACATAAACGAAGGTTTACAAAGTCTATTGAACATGTGGGAGAAACAGACAAATGTAGGTTTTGTAAAACAGAATTGGAAACCCTCACGCATCTTGTTGCTAGTTGTGATATACTAATGGTAGGAGGACTGTACACTGAAAGGCATAATAATGTGGCAAGACTGTTGCATTGGTGGGGATTGTGCAAACATTATAATACTGAGGTAGCTGAGAAACACTGGAAACATGAGCCACAAAGCATTACAAAAAATGATGAAGTTAAAAACACATGGGATCACCCATTACCATCAGTTCAAAAGATAGATTCGAGAAAACCAGATATAGTAGTCCATGAAAAGAAGACAAAAGTAGCACTGATTATTGAAATTGCTACACCCAGCAACTACAGTGTCTTACATAGAGAGAGAGAGACACAAAGTCATAAAAATACCAGGATTTACAGGTAGAAATGAGGGCAATATGGAAGAAGGATAGCATGACAGTTTCAATACTAGTTGGAACAACAGGTCTTTAAAAAGGAATTAAAAAAAAAACAAGTAATCTCTGTGGTATCCCCGAAGTCTCAAACAACCCACTAAACATGTATAGTGGGTCCAAAAACAAAACAGTATAAGAAACTTGTGTGTGTGGAAGATTTTCACTCCATATATATCTAGTTAATCACTGTATATTACTCAGATCAGATAATGGTAGTAGAAGTAGCAAACTTAAACTCGTCCTAAGTAAAAAAAATAATAACAAATATACAATTTGAAATATTATACAGAATTACTAAAGATTCAAAAGCAATCCAAGCAGGGTAGGCAGTCTGTTTCCAGTCAAAAATTCCTGCTTGGATTACTTTTGAATATTTAGCAATTGTGTACAATATTTTAAATGATATATTTTTTATTATTTTTTGATTTGGGACGAGTTTAAGTTTGCTACTTCTACTACCATTATCTGATCTGGTTAATATACTGTGATTAACTACATATATATGGATTGAAAATCTTCCACACAGAGAAGTTTCTTACACTGTTTTATACAAAGGAATTTACAATCGTACCTAGATATGTTACCGATACATGTATCTCTGTAGGAATTGCAGAAGGAGTCATTACTGGGCACATTGCGGGTGCTCCGAAGAGCACTTCTGGCTAACATCAAAGAGTGAAACAATACAAATTTTATGAACTTTAATCATACTTTGACTTAGGAATGGGGTCCATTCCCATCATGGTATTAGAAACCCAAAACACTTGGAGAAATTAATAAAATACATAAATAAATAATCATGGGTTTGTATTTACAAACAGGAAAAAAAACATAAAAAGATTATTGAAACATTTATACAAAATATATGAGTTCATAATTTTTTAAGATGGTAACAAAGCTTCTTGTTGCTGTATATTAGACTGCCTATATCCTCCCTGTTCTTTCACTGATGTTGTTTTTAAAACTGCAGGTATAGTCAAGACAGATCTCAATAGCTGTCAATAAAAGGCGTCCTTCATATACACATCTCAGTTTGTCCTTGCCATCCTTCCAGCCTTCAAAGATTGCTTACCCTTCTTTAGTAACTGTTGTTTGTGATACCTGTACTTCTGTTAAGTATAATTTTTGTGAGTTATTGATTCTTGGCTGCAATCTCCTATTGGACAGTCATACCTCCTTTGAGTCACAACTGTAGTTAAGTGCTTCCTAACATTGCTTAAACTTTGACTGACAAGACAAACAAGAAGCTACTAGATAATAAGACACTGGAGGATGAGATGGTGGGAGTAAGAGGCCAGTTCTGACTCATTCTTTGGGGAAGAGGCAGGCAGTTTGTTTTTCTGCAACACTCACGGCCAGTGGAATACAGGTATCTTGAGTACTGTAAAGTTAGAAACACATGCTCACTAAATGCATATGCGTACTTCTCATGTGCACGCTGGAAGGGCAGGAACATGAGAAGTATGAGTGTGACCATTGTCTGCCATTGTGGGAGCAGCACCCTTCCAGTCTAGCACAGGGTAACACAGCCAGAATAAATATCAAAATCTCTATCAGCTGCCTGGATGATGCCCCTCCCACTGAGTGGGGTCATTACGTGAAGAAGGGAGGATCATGGTTGGCAAGCATGAGCAGAAGTTACAGGAAAAATTTACACAAGAAGATTAGCATTACTGGATTGGTCAGGGTTGACAAAATAAAAAAATAGGAACCATGTATAATTAATGTTCATATACACTCATTACCTTTTATTAAACATGTTATTGGTTGTATGACAAGTGTACCAGCATGCCATAGATTATGAAATGAAGCTGACTGAGAAAAAATTTAACTTTCAGCTACTTGCTTCATGGATTTATTTCTCAGTAAACACAGTAACACTGATGACAATGGCTAAAATATGTTATTGATTTCTTAATTAACATGAAATACTCCACCTCCTTCTGAAGTGTGAAAAATTACTGTTATAATATTGCAACAAAACCTGATTACTAGAACATCCCATTGTATGCCTTTTTGCCATAATAACAAATAACTATGGAAAAAAGGGTAAACCTGATAAGGAGTTCTTATCGGTAGATGTCATTTACAGAAATGCTCACACTGAATGTAATTTCAAGTTTTCAGTAACACACGTTGTTCTTTTTTGCTTTCAGGTACTTTGAATTCTATGAGGGGCCCTTTGAATTTAATTCTTCCAGATGTCGTGAACTAAGACAAGAAATCATGGATGTTAAAGTGCTGTCTATGTAAGTAAATCTGGCAGACCCATTTGAATGACTACAGACCTTCTAGATGTAAATGAATTGGTACCACTGTTTATTAAAGTTGAAACCCGTCTTAAAGGGGATGAAAAACATTGTAGCAGTTCCATGTCATATGAAATAGTCAACCCCCCCCCCCCGCAATGCCCCCTTTCATTCTATTGTGTTTTTTACCTGTTTTATACAGTATTTATATGGTATTGGTACTGCAGCTGGTGGTGGTGTAGATTTCACATAGTCAATGACACTGATGCCGATGATGGTAATCACATAGAGTGGTGCTCTGACGGATGACTCACTATGCTTAACAGTGACACACTTTCCACTTCTAGTTTAGCTTATGCAGATAGCAATGTCAGCATCACATCACAGATGCTTTATAATCAATATTGACAGTTAATTCTGCTTGCCATTGCACATTAAATAGCCAATATACAGAATTGCCGCTGGCAAAGGTTGTGCAGGGCAAAGCTCTGGGTATTTATGGAGAGCTAGATCAGATCACTGTATTTTAAAAGAACTGTGTTGCATATGATGCAAACTGTTTTATGACTAATCTCTGTGACTGAGAACAGGATAACTTACCCTGCTGCTGAATGAAGCACTCATGTAACACAGTGATATAACAGGCTCTGTTGTGCTGGAAACATGACAGATCTGACTTAACTACTGCAACTGGATTTGACTGCAACTTCAAGAAAGCAGTCATTTCTGCACTTACTTTATACATTAGTGTGCTGCCACTGCTTTTGGCTTGTATAGCTATTGAATACATGAGTCTATATTATTTCATTGAACATACACATCATCATTGAACCTATTTTATATGGGGAACTGGCCCCCCCACATCCCTTGCTAATTATATATACCAGCTCTAAGATCATACTACAGTGGGTACAGGGCAAATTTCCTGATCTGCACTATAATGCAATCTCAATCAGAATGGTTCGACGAATGGCATGTTCAACAAAATGCCGTTCAATGATGTGAAGTTTGGATGAAATAATAGGAGCCCAAATACATAGCTGCACAAACATTTAGTAGTCTGCTTTAAATTAATTGTATTTGCAGATGTTGTCACTGTATCTTCTGGCATATGACATGACAAACCTACCTCTGCTACCAGAGTTGAATGCAATAGCAGTCCTGTAACATCTAGAAAGTAATCTTTTCTGCACCTAATCCATATATTATAATGTGCTGCTGCATTGTGCAGTGCCAAATTTGTATTTGCAACTGGACTATCTGGCACCTCCCATGGTAAGAGAACATGCTATTTCTGCTATTGCTTCTGCCTTGTTTAACTATTGGTTACACAGTAGTAGTACAAACCTTTCAATGGTCAGTGTACTCTTGTGGTCTGCTTCAAAATGTTATTTCTAGATGCCACAGCTCTGTCGAGCTAGCCTGCAACATAGCCAACTTATCTTGTCCTATGCTAGTAGATTTTACTGCAAACAGAAGTCCCACAACATCAGAGAAATACAGGCCTTGGAACAGCAGGTTTGCAGACTACATAACACAGTCTTCTTCTTCTTCTTCTTTCGGCTTTTCCCGGTTAGGGGTCGCCACAGCGGATCACCTTGTCCGCACAATGAATGGCAGTGGAGTTTTACAGTGTCGAGTTGCCAGCCCGGCGCCCAACCTTCCACAGAAGGCACACTCACACGCACACCTAGGGCCAATTTAGAGTGTCCAATCCACCTGCAGTATGTCTTTGGGATGTGGGAGGAAACCGGAGCACCTGGAGGAAACCCATGCGACCACAGGGAGGACATGCAGACTCCGCACAGAAGGCACCCCAGCCGAGGATCGAACCGGAGAACCTCTTGCTGTGAGGCAGCAATGCTAACCACTGCACCCCCGTGGCCGCCCAGACTACATAACACAGTAATGGAGTATATACAACTGTGGCAAGTAGTCATCTTGGAAACAGCTCTAACCCTCCCAATCTCTATTCCCTTGACTAGTACACTCTAGAGATCACCTGTACTTGGCTGTGCCTGGATGCTTGTGGTGGCTGCTTATGGCACCTGTTAGCTGATAAAATTGAATTTAGTTTTGCTAAGTGTGGCTGATTGGTTACTGTTCCTGTACTGCACCCCTACCTTGGCTGATTGTTTCCTACCTCTTTATATTTCAGCCTTTGCTGTGATAGTATCATCCTTTTCTGCTTCATTATATCCTTGTTGTGAGTGACTGTTCACTGCCCTGAACTATTACAGCATTTGGATAGTATTGCCCTCCATAGTCCCTTACTTCTACTTTTCTGGACTATATTGTTTCTGTGATATCCAAGCCTGATTTAGACAACTTAAGTACTGTCGCTCGTCCGGTCAGGATAAAACAGACAAACAGTTGTGGATTTGGTTCAGGCAGCTTTATTATATACAAATACGTCAGGATTGAGGCTTAGTAACTTAAATTTAAATAAACTTGTAAACAGACTGACTACTGCACTCATCCATGTTTACACAATGGCTCTTCTCTCAAAGTGGCACTGCTGCTGGTACGTGCTCTCTGTTTATATGCATGTGCCCTCACTTTGAAATGCTTCTTAAAGTTACAACACACATTCTGTTCTACATCCTCCCTCTTTGAGAAATAGGTCATACACTGAAAATAACAACATTCATTGACATGCAATTGTACAGAAATGATCCTTTGACATGCAATTTTACAAACACTAAACACATATAAAACAATCATACCCAGGTTGCTGTATATTTTACACTAGGTCTAGAAATATGACCTGATCATGTGACATAAAAATTAGAACTGGATCTAGCAATGGGGACTTCTTTAATGAATGTTCAACTTCAGGGACATCTGGGACATCATCAGGAATGGGAATCGGTACTAAGACATGTCCTTCAACTGGAACATCGTCTGGGTTGCACAGAGATCTAGAGTCTGTATCACAGGTATGATGATGTGATATCAATTCAGACACTGGAAGAAGATGCTTGTGATTCCTTCTGTATTTTATACCCTCAGATTCCACTAACTAAGATCTCGTCTCATAGTTCATAGGTTCATAGGTTGGTACTAGGCTATCAGCCCTAGGGCCTATACAAGCCTAGCCATAACAATTCCCTGGCTATTTCTTCCCACACTATTTACTTCCCTGGACCCCTGTCTAGCAGGGTGACTGACATGATCCCCGAGGTGAATTTCCTTTCTCCCATCCATTGGGATTGGGATTTCTTTAAGTGTAGCATGTCCAACAGCTCTGGGTTTGATATGGCCTTGTATGTTAAGCAGAGATCGCCTCTGAGTAGACGATATGCGACAGAGTATAGCTGGAGTTTTTTAAGGTGGTCAGCGTAGGGCCTCTGCTTTAGGCCTGTGATTCTTTTAGTGAGGTATTTCTGCGGCCTTTCCAGTTGTCGCAGATGTCGTGAGAGGCACATACCAAACGGGGCGTTGTATTCTATAATGAGTCTAATGAGGGATGAGTACAGTGGGGCAATGACCTCCTTTTTACTGGATGAAAAGCCCTTAGTGATGAGGTGTGCCACATACAAGTATTTCCTGTCTGTTGTGGCGATGTGGTTATCGAAGGTGAGACCACTGTCCACCTGTGTCCCTAAGTCTCTTATCGCACTTTTGGTGTTTAGTGTACTGCCACCTATATGGTAATTCATGTATACATGTTTTTTCCCAAAGGGAATAACTATACATTTCTTGGCATTGAGCTTGAGCCCATGGCTCTGGCACCAAGAATCTGTTTCTGTAAGGCCCTTTTGTAGAGTATCCACATCATTTGGGGATTCAATAATGGCTCCCAGTTTGCAGTCATCCAGTTAGCCAGAGTCCCTTAGTGTTGGCCTGTACTTCAGAGAAGTAGATGCCAAACAAGAGCGGTCCCAGGACTGAACCCTGAGTTACTCCACTTGTCACTTGTCTGGAGCTGGATTTGGAGTCGGCTACTTTTACAGTGTGGGTTCAATCAGTAAGCCATTTAGCAACCCATTGGGTGATATAAGGATTAATGCCCAGCTTAGTAAGTTTATCTATGATTCCAGAGTGGGGGGTGGTGTCAAAGGCCTTGGCAAGGTCTAGATAGGCTGTGTGGACCACCTTACCCTTGTCCATGGCTCTGGAGACTGAGTCTCAGCACATATACCTCTCACTTGACCAGTTTGATCAAAACCGTTCACCATTTGCATCTTCACTTTCACTCTTTCTTTCAATGGATGAAGAAATCTGCTCATTTTGTCATAGCTGGACTTCTGAAAGGAATGATTTTTAAATAGTTGGGCTTTGATTGCTGTGGTGTTTTTAGCATTAGGCACCAACAAACTGGAACTGATAGGCAAGGTTGTTCTGCTTTGCGTAGCTAGAAGTCTCTGAGCAGGCAAGCCAAGTAAATTGTCACAGGGTATATTTCGGGGATTAAGAAAATTCAGGAAGATATTCATATTATCCCACTTTGATCTATCTAGTAATTGCTTTGCACTTTGTACTGCACACTCAGCCAGGCCGTTTGACCGTGGGTATTTCTGGCTGATCTGGATAAGATATCAATCAGACAAAGAAGTTTGCCTTTTGTATAGACCATTTTGAAGTTGTATTTTTGTAATTTGAGCATCATTCTTTGTAGTCTTGCTGCAGCTGTATGCATAGGCTTCTTTAAAATAGTAACTAGAGGTTGATGATTAGTCTCAGTATGGAGAGCTCGGCAATAAATATAATCATGGAACTTCAAACATGCGGACACAATTGCCAAAAGTTCCTTCTCAATTTGAGAATACTGCATCTCAGTTTGGGTAAGAGTTCTAGAAGCATAGGCTACTGGTCTGCCCTCTTGAAGAATAACTGCACCAAGACCGAACTTTGAAGCATCACAGGAAAGAATGACTGGTTTATGGACATCATTATATCTCAACTTAGGTGGACTGGCAATTTTCTGTTTAAGGTCATTAAATGCTCTCTGGTGTTTCAAATGAAAAAATCATATCCTTTAAAGTAGGCGCATTAAATACATCCACACCATGACCAACCATTCTGCTGTTAAAATTGTTGGCAGAAAAAGATGTGTTGAATACAAAGTTCCTTTCCATAACATCTTTAAAACACACCAATTCTTCAGAGCTCGGTGGGGGACAAACCTCCATTTCCACCAAATTGCTTTGAACCACATTGCCATTTTTAAATTGTTCCACATGGGAAACAGTACCTTTAAGTCTAATGATCGTCAGCCAGAGTTTAATTTACTCAGTATACAATCCAATAGACTCTATGTAAGGGGTAAAAGTATCTATTTAAAATTGAAGATTGACACCACTTGAATTTTTCAAGCAATGTGGTGATAGAATGTTTTTCTTACATTATTTGTATATGAGTTTTACAACATTTTAAATCACATTTGTATGTGGTGCTTTAAATTTTAATTATTAGCAATTAGGACAATTATATAAAGTAAGTGTAACACCTGTGCTGTTTTATCTGAAGAAGTCTTGCATGGAGACGAAAGCGCTCATTTGTGGATTTATATAAAAGTTTATCGACTCTACTGGTGGCCTGGAACTTTTTCATTTTGATTTTTTGTGGTTTCTACATATTTTTGTGTTTCACAGAAAAAAACAGTGGCATTTGGCATTAGGGTAGCAACTTCCTCGACTGTACGCATAGGATGATGGGGCCTCTTGATTGCTTTGTTTAAGTCTCTTGGGTCAAGGCATATTCTGATTTCATTAATAGGACTTGTTGGCAGGACAGATTTGTGTCCCAGAGACTCCCCCTTTTGTGAAATAGACTCCCTCTCCACGTAAAGCAGAGTACCTCATTAAACCTTTTTAAGTGCAACCCGGATAACTGGATGTGGAACAGTAAATATACTTCTGGGATTCCACCTGTGTCCCTGCTGGACAGTGGCATATGGTGCTGACTTGTTGGAACATGGGCTAAATTCTTGGCTAGGCTTATAAGGGCCTCAGGGTCAATAGCCTAGTAACGTCCTATGATCCTATTCACGCATTAATTTGGTTCTGTGACTGGACAAATCACACCTTGCTGCATCATTTCATCTAACTGGACTTTGACTTTGTCCTGTATAGCTATCAGAACTTTTCACTCTGGTCTAACTACTGGAATGACTTCTGGGCCTAATTTCATTGAGTACACAACTGATAGTTTGCCTAGCTTGTCTTCGAAAATATTAGCATACTCTGTGATAATAGCATCGGTGAAACTGGAACTAGGACATTTGCTTACATGATGGACTTCTTTGGTAAAAGAAAGCAGTGTCATTCTTAAATTGTCTCTGAGACCTAATAATGACAGCACAAGTCTTCTGACTACATAAAATTGCATGCTGTAACTGTTCCCAGCTGAATAGCATGAAAGCACTACTTAGCATTCGATTTGAATATATTCATCTCCATAAGCAACAAGCTTCGCACAATTGGCCAAATTAAGTTGTTCACCAGCTCTTGCTCTAGCAAATGTTTCTGCTGATATAACACTGCACTTTGAACCAGTGTCTACTTTGTGCTCTGTGGGTTTATCGTTGATCAGGACAGTACAAAACACTTTGTTCTTTGCCAGCAAATCTACTGCATTAACCTTTTCACCGACCACTGATACACCAGCTACATAGAAAGTAGAGTTGCAGCTCTCTACATGATCAACTTGCTTTTTTGAGTGACCTTTCTTAATAGATGAGTGAGGCTTGCCTGATTTACAAAACTTTTGAAAGTGATTCAATTTTTTACACTTGTGGGATTGCTGAACAAATGATAAGCACTTCTCTCTTTTAGAGTCATGATTGGCGCCACAATTATGACAGTTAACAGTAAGACTTGAGTTGGGTTTTGCTGACTCACACTTGTGCTGTATTGAGCATGTCTGTTTTACTGAGCTAGTCTTAGAATTTTCTGGAAAGTTATGGGTTCTCCCTGGAAATCCCACAGGGGCTGCAGCTGTTTCTGCTAGCCATGCACTGCATGCTGTCTATGTTTGCTCTAAAGGCTGCTGAAGCCAAGCTCATCACTTGCAAGCATATATGTGTGCCTTTCTGTAAGCTCATGTTTGACAAAGCTCTATAGCTTTTCTCAATTTTAAATCACTGTCACAAAGCAAAATCTTTCTCACTGCAGCATTAGTAACACCACACACAAGCCTGTCTTTTGTAAACTCATCTTTAAAATCACCAAATCTGCATGTTGTAGCCTTGTTTCTCAAGTCATTAATATAAGCTGCAAAAGTTTCTCCTGGCTTTTGGTCTCTTGTATAAAATAGATGTCTCTTCAATGTAACATTTGTCTGGGGTTACACATTTCTCTAAATTTACTTTTCAGGCACTCAGGGTCCTCCCTTGATTCAGCTTGTACAACAATATGGCAGTTCTCCCCTTCTCCTGTATATATTGCTGGTGTCTACACACATAAATGCTGTCTTTCAATAGCTTTTAAACCTAAGTTAAGCAAAATAAATGCCCCTCATACCTGCATCTTTGTCAGAAAAAGCTGCTTGTATGAAAATTTCATATTCCTGCTCAGATACTCTCCAGTTCTCTGCAATATTATCATCAAACACAAGTGGACTGGGTCTGTGAAATGCATCTGCCATATCAATACACAGTAATAAAGACCCTTGGAATTATGTACGAACATACACACACATTATGCCAGGAACTTGTAATTATGCACAATAGCCTTTTCAAAATAACTGCACTTTGTAAGATAAGTCTCTGTAGCACAAGAACACTTTAAAATTAATATACTTTGTGAAACTACCCCTTATCAGTGTAAGAAACACTTCAAAATGACATCACTTTGAGAATGAATTGTACATAGCACAATAAACTTCTCAAAATGGCTGTAGTTTGTGAAATAACTCTGTATAGTGTGAGAAACACTTTGAAATGACTGTGCTCTGTGAATAAAATATGCACAGCACAAGAAACTTTTCAGAATGACTATATTCTGACTGCATGTTGCAAAATAACTGTACTTTGCACACAGTAAACTCTGAAATAATTGTACTGTAATAAAGCACACACTGCAAACACTTTGCACACTCTGAAATACTTCAGACAACTCTAGTTATACTTTGATTATGTTTGGTCAATGCAAAATAGTCAAAACATGGTTGTTTACTAAAAACATGCAGTTGCCTTGCTTGTTTATGATTATTTTGCCCTTTAATTGTATTTGTTATGCCCATTTGACCTATCATCATGCTCTTTATACTTTTCTTCTGCTTGTTTTACTTTGACATGCTTGTTCATAGGATCATAGATTAGCACTAGGCTAACTGCCTTTGTAGGCCATTTTAAGCCTAGCCAGTTACACCACATGAGACTCAAACCATGCACCTTGTGTCTGTAAGGTAAACACCTTAACCACTATGCCAATCTCCCACATGCATTGTCACAGCATGATGGGTATTTCGATTAAAATATTAGTATTAGGTTAATTGCTCTTGCGGGCCATTTTAAGCCTAGCCAATTACCTGATGTAAAAATCAAACCCTGTTCCTTGTGACTGTAAGGTAAACACCTTAGCTGTTATGCCAACTTCCCAGCTGTTACAAAATGCACTGAAGCTTCCCTCACTAGCAATCGAACCAGAGCCAAAACAGTGAAAGTGCTGTATCCTAACCACTAGACCACCAGGGACCCACCTAAAAGCACAGTATTACAGTAGTCACTAGTTATTCATAGGTTAGTACTAGACTAACTGCCTTTGTGGGCCATTTTAAGCCTAGCCAATTACCCCATGTAAGAATCAAATGCCGCACCTTGTGTTTATAAGGTAAACACCTTAACTGTTATGCCAACCTCCCACAAATCAGAAGTAACTCCGAACACCCACTTAATTATTTCTGATAATTTTATCAAAATTGTGGTTTTGAATATGCCGTTTAATCAGTAATGATTTTATGCCTTTTGTTTGATTAATAATGCATTTTGTGCTATTTGTTTGATTAATAATGTGTTTTGTGCTTTGCAAATGCTTTGTATTGTTTTCTTTACAAAATAAATAACTTATGCAAGTTTTGGTTACCTGAAGTTCGTTTCTGGTCTTTTTAATTGTTTGAGCACTGTATCACCCAACCTGCTCAATGTACCTTCACCATTAACTCTGCACTTCATGGCTTGTACAAGTTGCACTCTCTATCCCAGTTCTGACACCATGTCACTTGTTCGGTCAAGATAAAACAGATGAATAGTTGTGGATTCGGTTCAAGCAGCTTTGTTATATACAGACACATCATGATTGAGGCTTAGTAACTTAAACTTAAATAAACTTGTGAACAGACTGACTACTGCACTCATACACATCAACACTCTGGCTGTTCTCTCAAAATGGCACTGCTGCCTGCACTTGCTCTATATTTATATGCACGTGCCCTCACTTTCAAATTCTTCTTAAAGTTACAACATACTCTCTGTTATACAACTTCTGTGTTATGACACCCACATTTATAGTACATGATGTCTTTTTTAGCATTTTGCTTATTGCATTTTGTACCTAGTGATGTCTTGTTGGTAGTTGTATCTCTGATGTTTGGATTATTTTGCTGTGACATCTGTGCTTACGGTCCTTTCTTACACTAATAACTGTTACTACATTCATTGATTGCTGCTTTGTGCTATGCCTGCCTGTTGCACAAGTACTCATGCTGTAAATGTCTTGAATACTGTTGATTAATTGTACTGTGGCATCCACGTCTGATGTTTTGCATTCTGTTATACCATATTGCTCTGCAGTGGGGTGTACTGTATTAAGCTATACTGAGGAGTACAGTATGCTATGATTTTATATTGTGCTATTATTTTACTATTATTGTACAGAAGTTGCAACATTTTGCACTGTCCTGTAACTGCTTTCTATGTCTCCCTATATATCATATAGCTACTGTATTGTGCTATTTGTTTTGCATAATTTTTGCCCTATTTGCACTGCTCCACAACTCGTTTATGTATTGTGCAGCTTTGCCCACCTTCCTAGATGGACCACAGTCCCATAATGTATTCCACATAGCATCTCTATATCAACGTGTCTGCAGTCCTTCTCTGTTTTGTCTGTTTCTGACTTTGCAGCACCCTAGCACACTGTATAAACTATCACCTGACTAACTATCTTTTGCTGTTATTATGGAATGAACCCTCATTGCAAGAGATGAAAATACTTATTGTAACTGGAGGCAAACCTCTCACACAAACTGGATGTCAGTGCACATACTAACACCACATCTTCACAATGCAAGAGAAACATAAAATCCTCATATGCTGAGGCTCTCCAAAAATCACTTCCAACACCACAAAAACCTCTGAGGCTTGGCACTACAAATGTGTACACTGCAGTGGAACCTGAGCAACACAGATTCTCCCATTCTGTGTCATAAATAGCTTCTTCTACCACCATAACAGTCAAGAGTCATCAGAGTGGTCTGGTCAAGGGCGTTAGGCTACAAGATCAAACCACTCACTATAGTAATGCACTTGATATAAGTAACTCCTCAATTCAGCATACCAATGCACTCCTCATAAGTCTGAGCAAAGATAGGATGACTGCTAGCTGCCTCTTAGGTGCTAGAATCTGCCATTTCTCCAAGAACTCAAGTTTCTTCACCCCAAGTATAAATATGACATGGTAATTGCCGACATGGGTGTAAATGACTTGAGATGTACCCCCTTAGACTATATGGAGATGGACATGATGGAGCTGTCTGAGTCTGTCTGTAAGACCGGACGTAGGGTAGTTTTGAATAGTATGCTATCCTCACTGATAATGATGGCACTGTACATGCTGTCCTCACTGAGAATGATGCCACTGTACATGCTATCCTCACTGAGAATGATGCCACTGTACATGCTATCCTCAATGAGAATGATGCCACTGTACATGCTATCCTCACTGAGAATGATGCCACTGTACATGGTATCCTCACTGAGAATTATGCCACTGTACATGGTATCCTCACTGAGAATTATGCCATTGTACATGGTATCCTCACTGAGAATGATGCCATTGTACATGCTATCCTCACTGAGAATGATGCCACTGTACATGCTATCCTCACTGAGAATGATGCCACTGTACATGCTATCCTCACTGAGAATGATGTCACTGTACATGGTATCCTCACTGAGAATGATGCCACTGTACATGCTATCCTCACTGAGAATGATGCCACTGTACATGCTATCCTCACTGAGAATGATGCCACTGTACATGCTATCCTCACTGAGAATGATGCCACTGTACATGCTATCCTCACTGAGAATGATGTCACTGTACATGCTATACTCACTGAGAATGATGTCACTGTACATGGTATCCTCACTGAGAATTATGCCATTGTACAAGCATAAGAAAATTGACTTTAATAACTGGCTTTATTATTGGTTTCATTCTAATGGGGCCCAATGTGTGCCATCCTGCAGGAAGATGGCAGATAATCTCATTTTGTTTCATAAATGATGGCCTGCATCTATCTCAGCAGGGCTAAGCTTTTCTCTACCACCATAGTACCTTGTTTAGGCAATGACAATCTAGTCAGGCTACCAACCACTGTAAATGCAAATTCCAGTCTGGTAAAAATAACAGTGTAGTGCTGCTCAATGCTAGGAGCCTAAATAAGAAAAAAAAAACTAAGTTGAGGTCTTCCCAATTCTTAGAAACATGGTTATTTGTGCTGTTAATGAAATCTGGTCCCAGAACAGTGACAACACTTGCTAATTCGCAGGGACTTCCCTTACTATGGAACAGGGTCCCGATCTACATAAGACAGAGCCCCTCACTATCACTCTTCAAGAGGAACCTTGATGAGTGGATGGGTAACAGAAAGTTCACACCGGGGATCACACCAACAGCACTACTAGATAGGGGCCAAGGGTACTAGCTGCTAATACAAGGGTCTAGGGAACTACTAAAGGGGCTGTGAATACTGCACAATATGGCTGGGCTAATATATGCCTTCGGGCAGATAGCCCAGTACCAACCTATGAACCTATAATTACCTGGCTTTTCTGTCCACCACTCATTTATCCCCTAAGTTGTAAATGTCAGTAACACTGGTGGTGGCCAGTCTGTCTTTAGGCAAAATACCATCACCTTTGGACTAATTGATTATGACAATAAACTCAAACTCCTTCACATTCCAATATTATTTATTTTTATTTATTTATTTATTTATTGGCATTTGTTTACTGGGAGAGTCCACTGGGCCAAGAAAGCCCATTTTCAGTGGAGGCCCTGGGCGACAAGACCTCATACCACATTCTGGCCAAATACAGAACCCCATCCATGGCACTATGGAATCATGAAACGTAACTATTGTCCTACTCCATTAACCTAAACATAATTTTTTCTAAGTGTATTTAACTACTCCTCCATAAACTGGAAGACTTGTACTTTCACAAATAAATATGCAGAACTCCTGCTTGACTTTATTATTGTCAATGTCCTCAGTCAAATGGCACCCTTACCCACTAGGGGTACCTACCCCCTGTCTGCTCCCCACCCATTGTCAAAACCTCATTGGTTAAATCAGATTACCAAAGTGTAATATTCACCACATGGGCCCAATAAAGGTCACCATCCACCCCAAGCTGCCTTTATAAATGTCTCCAAGACCAATCTCCTTGCAGTCTTTGACTACTTGAGGCAGTTTGTCAGGCTCCCCCTCAATAATAATATAGTAAGTACTGCCAGATATACTCAAAGTCTATACCTCAAATATCTCTTGTTAAAATGAGAGACATCCAGAGTGGACAGCCCATTACATGTGCTTCTCCAGTTCCATAAACTGGGTGTTTGCAGGGATGGTATGGCAAGAAAGAAGAAAACGTCAAACCATCCCTAATGGTTGTGTAAATGACAAATCTTCCTGGTCAACCCTCTCTCCAATGATGGGGAAAAATGGGTCATCGTCCATAAGGCCATTGATGGTCAACAGGCAGCAGAGGCAAGAGATGGTAAAAAAATAGCAGCTGTATGGGTCCAGATAAAACACCTGTCCAGCAGCCCCACCCCTTTCTGTTAGTCAGCATGAAATACAGCATATCAGACCTCCTTCTTAAACTATTCATTTCAGCCTTTCTACTAGTTGTGTACCACAATTTAAAGAACAACCATAGTAATTCCCCTACACAAGGGAAGCCCCACCATGGACCCTAGTCACTTATAGATCTGTCAGCTTCACTACCACCATCATTTGCAAGGGGGTGGAATGCTTTATCATGGACCTCATAAATGGGAACATCAGGAATGTACATTCGTTAGACCCAGACCAATCTGAATTTACAGAAATTAGATCATGCCAGTCAAACCTAGCTGATTTCTTTGAAAAGAGTCACAAAGCGCTAGATGAGGGTAACTTCCTGCACACAATTTATCTCAATTTAGCTAAAACTTTTGACACTGTGCAGCATTCTGTCATCATAGGTTGGTACTAGGATATCTATACAAGACTAGCCATAACAATTCCCTGGATATTTCTTCCCACAATATTTACTTCCCTGGACTTTTGTCTAGCAGGGCGACTGACATGATCCCTGAGGTGAATTTCTGGTCTCCCATCCAATCATCAAGGTTTCTTTTGAAGAGGGCCAAGGAGGCGCTCTGCTTGACATGTATGAGTAGTCTATTCCAGAGTATGGGGAGTCTCTGGGTCAGGAACCTATCCCTCCAGCATGTTTTGTTCATTATGATGACAAGGTTTAGATCCTTGGAGCTTGTGATTCTGAGGGATTGGGATTTCTTTACGTGGAGCATGTCCAACAGCTCAGGGTTTGACATGGCCTTGTGTATTAAGCAGAGATTGTCTCTGAATAGACGATATGCCACATAGTATAGCTGGAGGTTTTTTAGACGGTCATCAACACACTGTTCAAAATTAATATAAATACCTATGCAGCCCACTGGATTGCCACCTGGTTCATTGATAAACACCACACATCTACCTCTCTGATACAGAATCTGACATTACAGGTCTCTGGCTGACTAAATTCACAGATAAATGCAAGCTTGAAAACATAATCAACTCCCATGAAGACACTCAGATCCTCCTAGAGGGTAGTAATTCAGACAAATACACGGTACTAAGGTCATGGTGTAAAGCTGATTGCCAAATAATGCAGCATCATGCAGTTTACTATACAGGAATTCACCCACACTGAGATATCCAGAGTCAAAATGTTCTATATATCTTCTTTGTCTCCTAAGTACTCCTATTGGATGATCTGCAGCTGTCCTACACAATTTTAAATTAACCAAGCATGCTTGATCTACTACATATCCACACAACTGGTAATCACAGGGACCCAACTCTATGCTGCAGAATTAATAGGATGTGTTGGTGCGACAGATATCACACCCAAATATTTCCCCACCTCTGATATAAGCTGAGTATGAGGATTATGTATAATTATGTCACTGTTTACTGAATCAGAATATAGCAGAAATGTGAGATGCACTTGGATAAGATATGTAGCAGATAAACTAAAACTGGGTAAATCTATCAGAAATATGCATTTTTTTAGTGGTATGTAAAGAAGTGTAAATGTCTGATCTTTTTGCCTAAATATAAAAGGGGAAAATTTAGAGGAGAACATATATGGAATTTGTAATTGAAATTGCAAACCATAACTTTCTGCCTTTTTGCTGGGGGGGGGGGGGGTCTCAGTAATTATACAGAGGATAAGAAATTGAAATTACCTACCTTGTAATTACAGGATCTATGACTTTCCAAGCCTATGAAGTTCGAACAATAAAAATACAACTAGAAGATTCTTCATAGAGGTAGCTGACCAGAATGAAGTAAACAATAATGTAGTGAGGGCAGGACAGAGGGGACAGTTGGCACAGTCACAAAGTGTTAGGGCATGCGATTGGCCAATCCCAGTCCCTCTTTTGTGTGGTAAACTAAAGTGCTATAGTGTTCCATTTGTGGTATAAAACTGTAGCAGCTGCTTCCTGCTACAATTTAAAATAAGGAAATTATTTTTTTGTTTTCTTTTTTTGAGGGGTGCTAGATTAGGAAATGGCATTGTGTGGTAGAAGACGTGGCAGCTACAGCTCTCCAAGTAAATAAGCTACTTTGTATGCAATTGTGAAAACCTGCTTGGTTGCATCTGAGGTTTCTATGTGAGAAAAAGATGTAAAACACAGAAAGAGCAGTAGAGAAAAGCAGAACTGTGGAGAAGGAATACTACCTGGAGCTTGTGACGTGAGAACTGCACTTGTGTCTCTGAGTCTGGAAATGCAGATAACTTGAACTTGTAGTTCAGAATTAGCTAGGAAAAAGATTAGCTGTAGTTAGATGTGTTCTTTTTCCTGTAACCTATTTATTCAAAAGTTTTTAATGTGTGCAATATTTTTATGTGCGATTAATTATCTTGTGCTATTTAACTGTTCACTGTATTGTGTAATTCATTCTTTTCTAGTGAAGTATTATCATTTATTCACTTTTAAAAAGCTTCTGACATTCATGTCATTTACTTATTTATTAACTGGATTTATTTATTTTCTTATATTTGTTTTCCGGGGTAGTGCACTGACCAATATTGACCAATTTCAGGCTCAGCCAGGATGAAATTTAAGCAATTATTACATATAAAAACTGTGTGCATACATTCTAGTGAGCAAACACAGTGCAATGCACAATCAAGCAGAGTGTAACATGCAATATATACATTAGTTTCTGACGTAGATTAATCTTCAATGAATCTTGAGAAAGCAGAAGAGACTCAGATGAGAGATAGGTTAGGTGATATGTCCTGTGTTGAAGCAGGAGAATTTGTCTTGGATGAAGACGTGCTTTTTAAGTTGCATTCTGAATTTGGAATAAGTGTTGATTTTCTTATTGTCGACAGGGAGAGCTTGCCGAAGAGTATGTGCCTGAAATTAGAAAGCATATGCAGTGCTGTGGAGTTAGGTTCTAGGGTAATGAGAGTAGCTTGTGAGTAGTGTCTCAGGATGTATGAGAATTTTTTTTTTTATGTAGTCTAACTGCAAGGTGAGTAAATGTGTGGAGTTGGAATAGTTTGTTGGGATCTTAAAATTTGATTAGATCTTTGCTTTACAGGTAGCTATCTGGCTTTTCCTGAGGAGATACAGTGATGCTCACTAACAGTTGAGTTTGTAATGAATCAGCACATGCTGTTAGAGATAGTCTGTAGTGTGGCAATGTTTTTTCTTGGAGTCAGAAGCAAAAATTGGGAAGCCATATTTAAGTTGAGAATGGAGAACACCTTTGACAAAGGCTGCTCTGGCTGTTTGGGATAGAAAAGTGGAGATCTTTTTGGCTCAGAAGAGGAGAGAGTTTATTTTGGCTCTCACTTTGTCGATGTGAAAATAGAAGTTTAGTGACTGATCAAGCCATAGCCTGAGTCCATATGGAGTGGTTGTGTTGGTCAAAAACAGTTAGAGTGAGGTGATTAGTGAATTTTCTGGTGGGGATGGGAAATAGTTTATGAGCCATTGGTGGAGCTCATGTAAGTCTGACTGGAGTTGACATTGAGTGTTGGTGTGAGAGTGACCTGATCTGTAAATGACCATGTCATCAGCACAAAGAAAAAGTGGGTGATGGGAGAGGTCACAATAATGTTTGTTAATGAATATATAGAAGAAAAGTGGGGCAGGAATGGATTCTTGTGGTATACATTTGGTAATAGGTGCAGTTTCTGATTGGGAGGATCCTATTTTAATTCTAAAGAGTCTTATCAGAAAGGAAGTCTTTCAGCCAGGGAACAGTGCTTGGGCTGATACCAATTTCATTTAGTTTATGTTGGAGAAGATAGTCATTAATGAAGTCAAATGCCTTTGTCAAGTCTTTAAACAGGGCACCTGTAAGGAAACCACTATCAGAGTTTAGCAGGATGTTGTTAGCTGGGGACCAAAATGCTATCATAGTACTTCATCCAGGCCAGAATCCATGATGTTTGGAGGAGCGCAGGTGGTACTGCGGATACAGAGAGAGAGTTGTGTGTAGATTGTCTTTTCTAGAAGTTTGCTCAGTATTGGAAGGATAGATATTGGATAGAAATAGTTTCATAGGTTCATAGGTGTGTACTAGGCTAATGGCCCTGGAGTCTTTACAAGCCTAGCCCATAGGATTACCCTGGCATCGTGCCACCCGAACTTAGTTCCCAGTGCCTCTGTCAAGCAGAGCCATGGGAGTGATCCCCGGGGTGAATTTTATATTTCCCATTAGCTCATCAAGATTTCTCTTGAAGAGGGCCAGTGAGATGCTCTGTTTGACATGTATGGGAAGTCTATTCCATAGCATAGGCAGTCTCTGGGTTATGAACTTGTCCCTCCAGCATGTTCTGCTGTTTGTGGTAATAAGGCTGAGTTCTCTGGAGCATGTGGTGTGAAGGGATTGGGATTTCTTTAGATGTAGCATTTCTAGCAGAGCTGGGTCCAACATGGCTTTGTAAGTCAAGCAGAGATTGCCTCTAAGTAGGCAATATGAGACAGAGAATAGTTGGAGTTTTTTGAGTCTGTCCATATAGGACAAGTGTTTAAGGCCTAGGATCCTCTTTGTGAGGTACTTTTGCGGCCTCTTCAGTTGTTGCAGATGTCTAGTGAGGTACATGCCAAATGGGGCATTGTACTTGATGAATGGGCTAATGACGGAAGAGTACAGGGAGACAATGACCTCTTTATTCCAGGATGCAAAACCCTTAGTAATGAGATGTGCCACATAGAAGGACTTTCTGACGACAGTGGCAGTGTGGTGGTCAAAAGAGAGGTTGCTGTCAACCTGTGTTCCCAGATCTCTTTTAACACCTTCTGTGTTCAGTGGACTACCATCAGTGTGGTAATGCATGGGAACTGGGTTTTTCCCAAAGGGGATGACAACACATATTTTGGCATTGAGCTTAAGGCCATGGTTCTGACACCAGTCGCTGGTCTCAGTGAGGGGTTTCTCCAGGATGTCAAAATCACTAATGGTTTCCAACTTGCAATCATCTGCAAACTTTGTCAGCCAGAGTCCCTTCTTGTTGGCCTGGACTTATGACAAGTAGATAACAAACAAGAGAGGACCCAGGACCGATCCCTGTGGGACTCCACTTGCGACTGGTCAGCGGTCTGACTTGTAGTCAGCTGCTATCACACTGTGGGTTCTATCTTTGAGCCAGTTTGCAACCCACCTAGTGATATAGGAGTTGATGCCTAGCTTAGTGAGTTTTTCTATGATTCCTGTGTGGGGAATGGTATCAAAGGCCTTGGCCAGATCAAGGTAGGCTGTATGAACCACCTTTCCTTCATCCACAGCTCTGATAACTGACTCAAAGAAATCGACCAAGTTGAGCAGGCATGATCTACCCTTCACAAATCCAAACTGTGTGGGATCAAAAGTTTGGAGATTCCCTATATCCTTGTTTATTGAGTCCATGATGATGCCTTCCATAGCTTTGCATATCAGACTTGTTATGCTAATGGGACAATAGTTCCCAGGGTCTGTAGTCGCTCCTCCTTTGTGGAGAGGGATGACTGTAGCAGTGCGCCATTCAGTAGGGACAAAGCCTGAGTTGAGGCTGTGATTGAACAGGGCACACAGGTGAGGTGCCAGTTCTCTCTGTAGTTCATGTGGAACATAGCCAGGGATATTGTCAGGTCCCATAGAAGCTGTATTCTTGGCCTTGGACAGTGCTGTTTTAACCTGTGCAGCAGTAATACTGGGTGCTTGGCAATCTACTGGTATTGTGATTGGTCTTTTGGGGGGGAGAGGGGTAAAGTTGTCACTGAATTTGTTGGCCAGTATATTGGCAATATCTGTTGGCTCAGTATAGGGGGTACCATTGTGCAGTAGCTCAGAGCAAATCTGGGTATTGCCATGGAGATTCTTTACATAATTATAGAAGGCTGTGTGGTTGTCTTTACTATCTGCTGGAATTCTGTTTTCATGGCTAGCTTTAGAGGATTTGATGAGGGATCTCAACTTTTTGCTGAGGCTGATAAGGGAGTTTTTCCAGTCTTAGGACTTCACCTTATTCCGCATGAGTTTCCTCCTGCTGTTGTAGAGTTTGTTTATAGCAGGGGACCACCAGCATGGCTACCTTTTTTTTTTTTTTGGAGGAGAGTGTCTTGGTTATGTTGGGTGTGGCGAGATCCATGCATTTGTGTACGTATTCGTACAGTGCATTGGTGTATGATTCAGTGGTCATGCAACTATTGTCCATTTGCATGGGTGTGTGAAGTTAGCCACCTCTGTTTTTAAAAGCCCAAAGTTAGCTTTGGAGAAGTTTTTCATGGTGGTTACCTTTGTGGGGGGGAGGGGGATGTGAATTTCCAAGGTGATTAGGTATTGGTCAGATCTAACCAGGGAAGAGTTGACTATTGGTGTAGAGCAACGGTCACCCATGTTACTAATGACCAGGTCAAGGATGTTTGTACCTCTAGTGGGGGTATGAATGAGCTGGTCTAGGGCATTGGAATTAATGAGTTCCAGGAAACGTTGGGCAAGTGTATTGGGTTGGTTTGATTTGGGAGGGGTTTAATTAGAGCAGTTTTCCAAATCTGTGGCATGATGTTTTGAGTGAGACATTGAGGGCTAGATGGGTGACCCACAATTGATGTTCTCTGCAGTGATTTATGAGCCAGGATTTTTATGTTGTCAGATCCAGGAATGGTGTTAGTGGAAATATTTTCAAGTATAGTAGATACCTCTTTGGGATGTATGCATTTGAAGTGGAAGAGGGAGGTAATTGGCGACAGGGTGGGCAATGCATGATCTGTGGGAGATGTGGACTTTATTGATGGGAGACTGATAAATTCTTAACTCATGACAAGCTAGCAGTATCTACTTCCACTGTCCAGATTACTTTTCTACACACTATCATTTGTGTTTATAATGATTTGGCTTATTATCATTAATGAACAGCAACTGAGAGGTCCCCAGCCTGATAATCTGGGGTGGTGGCGGTTTACTACTGTAAGCCAATGCAGACAGTCATGGTGGAGAATCTTACCACCCTTCCCTGAAATTATTAATGTGTGTGTGTGTGTGTGTGTGTGTGTGTGTGTGTGTGTGTGTGTGTGTGAATGCAATAGTCAGTTTAAAGTACATTTAAACTGGATAAGGGAGCACTGGAAGTCACTGAAGCTCAGAGAGAGAGAGAGAGAGAGAGAGAGAGAGTGGGGAGAAAGGAATATGAAGAACTAGCCCAAAGACTCTGCCCAGAGGGGGGGTTTCATTGTAGAGCCTGTTCATTGATATGGATAGCTAAGGCCCATATCAAGGGCATTGGTGCATATTTCCTGCATGCTGTTGTGACCAAGATAAATGTTGTTAATTATTTAGCAATTCATACTTGCCTGCTTAATTTATACTTGAATCTGTTTGGCACCAGTGGTGTGAGACCCTTCCCCTGGTGGCCATTCACATTGGTTGGGTGGTTGGTTTCATATTCCATTTGTGGGTCACCCATCTGGCCCTCCATGCAACAGCTGAGAGAATAAAGCAGGTGGAGGCCAAAGAAAGAGAAAGAAATGTCAGCATGAAAAGGAGAGGCTGGATCTTTACCAAACATAAGTGAGCACTGGGAAGGGAGAATTGAACCCTAGATGCCAAGGTCAGTACCAATTTATTTCCAGTGTATAAAGAGGGTCTGACTTTGATAATTTTTTTCAGGCATTTGAAAGGGCTCCTCATTGAAATGTCAACACTTGAAATGCTGAGTGCTGACGACCTGAAAAAAAAAGACTGAAAACACAGGAGAAGACTGCATCTTGAAAATTGCTCTTCTCCTTAAAACTTGTTTTTGCAGGGGTCAAGCCCCCTTGCACTTCTCCATGTTGGGGCAAGCCCACCCCAAACATATATATATATATATATATATATATATATATATATATATATATATATGTATCAACTTCAGGATTACTATACCTCAACGAAAAGGGAATATTGCAAGAAATGACATCTCAGACTTAATATATGCAAGTCCATTCTTTCAAACATTCAATTTCCATATTTCTGGACTTGCTGTAGTAGGGCAAGGCATTTCAAACGGTTATCATTTAAAAGGTGTGGTAATCAACACCAAAGTGACCAAGGGCATTGGGTGAGGTTTTTAATTTTTCTACTCACTGATAAAGTCATGCATGCTGTCTGATAAAATTCACTGCAGAGTAATTTGTCAGAAATGTTGAGGGAACAAGCAGTTGTAACTAAGGAAAAGTTTCAGTGCTACTAACTGCCAGAAAAATCAATTACTACAAAATGGAAATCAAAATCTAAATCAACTGTAACCTAAGGACTGAATGTTGTAAAGGAGATAAAAGAACTAGAGATGGCATCTTTAGGAACTGGAAGGAGCAAACTACACTGAAATAAATGAAATTTGTGGGAAGAATATATGCAGAATAATATTCGAGGAGAACTAAAGTTTAAGGTAAGGCATAAAGTAAGCAATTTATGTAATGTTGGAGTGGATTTTAATTGTTAAAAAGAAAACGTGTAATTCATGAGAATGAAAAATGTTTGCTATGGTTTGTTTTCTTTATTGTTACTGTATGTGTACCTATGTTGCTGTCTACAACACAAGAATTTAATAAGGACTTTAAAAAAAAAGTTAATTAACATTGATTGTTTGACATATGAAAAATATGAAAAAGCTAAACAATGCCTATCTGAATGTTTTAAACTATGTCCTGAAGCTTATTGAATGAAATTTAGAGAATTTAGATTAAGAATACACTGCATGCAGAGAGAGAGATTTCTTTTGTGACTACAGGAAGGACCTTCTTTCATGGAAGAAACTGTTGCTTTTTATTAACCCTTTTTTTTTTCATTTCAGAACTTCCATTATAAACTTACATTATGAAGAAAAATATGTAGTTTTTATATTTTAAATTATGTAGCAGATAAACACAAAAGCCAGAAGAAGTAGTTGCATTAAACCCACTCACAGTAAAGCAGGCTGCAAATCACCACACAGTTGTAGAATGCAGAATCCACTTTATTTCAGTATTTATTATGTTAATGTGTATTTATTTCTCTTAACATTTTCTACTATATCTAGTTGTTAGTATTTAATTACACATATTTATTGTTTTAACATATTTAAATATTTATTGTACATTGTCATTTTATGAAGCAGTGCTTATACATAGTGTGTTTTTTAGGGTGGTGTGCTCCATGAACTTTTTCGGTTTGTATATTTTGTCTGCTTTTTAAATTCAGTGACTGTAAATATTGTGCTTTTAATGACATATTGATTAGTTCATAACTGGGTGGAACTTCCTGTATGAATTGTATAAAAAGGAAGTAACTATGTGGGGTAAATTGTCTGATGAAGTCTAGATCTTTCTGGATGAAAGCGCTCATCCTTGGATTTTTATGTTCTAAAGTTAATAAAGTGGATTCTGCATTCTACAGCTGTGTGGTGATTTGCAGCCTGCATTACTTTGAGTGGGTTCAACCCAGCTATTTCTTCTGGCTTTTGTGTTTATCTGCTTCAGTTTGTACTTTGTGACTGTTTTAAATTATGTGTTGTATATTGAATGCCCTATTAAAAATGAACTAATTCATACTTTTACTTGTAGTATGCTGCCAATCATTAGCGGACCGGAGTTCTGCTGTGGCGACCCCTAACCGGGAAAAGCCGAAAGAAGAACAACTTGTAGTATTTATTTATAGATTAATACTGCATTTACTTTACATCAACCCAGATTGCGTTGGTTTGGGAATTTTATTTCAGACTATCTATATTTTTAATATTCAAGGAAAATTTGTGCTAATGTAGAACATGAGTCGGAAATCTGCAGAAAAGAAAGGGAGCTATAGGAAGTTTCCTGGTGCAGGATTTTAATATATTTCTGTATTTCTTGCTTGGAAAGGCACATTGGATGGTGGTTTTCTCAATTAAGTGTGTTATTGCCCAAGACAGTATTGTCTTGATGATATACAGACATAGAAAGTGATAGCTTCTCATGGTTGAGTGGCTATAAATCCATCGTGAAAAGCACTCTGGAACAGGCAAGGGCAAAATGGCTTTATGTGTGCAAAGCTTGACTTTAAACACAGTGTAACATTGAGAGTTTAAATGTTTTTGTTTATTTTTAACCAACCAAGCACACTGGATACAAGTGTCCCTTTTCAGGGGCAACATGGGAGCACAGTGTGGTAAGTGATTTGCTCAGAGTTACATAACAGCAACTGGAAACGGAGGGACTCAAATGCTGGACTGCAGGAAACAGTTCAATAACAACTGATAGTCTTAAGTCTCTGTGCTATTTGCCAGATAGATTGTTGATCAAGTATTCAAACAGCAACAGAACAATAAAACATGCATAACAAAAATGAAAAAAAAAAACAGTATGCATACAAGGTAACAAACCTATATGTTAAAAGGAAACATAATGCCAAGTTAAAACTGCTGTGAATGTTTGTACTCCATTTTTTTAATTATATGGTTAAAACAGCTGGAAACATTTATGTTTGAGATTTTCATAAGGTCCAGTTCCCATAATGCCTCAGTGCTGGATATTAAGGTATGAGTTTTTGCAACTGAAATGGAAGCTGTATGTGCATCTTCCTATAATACAAACATTGATTTTAAGTAGACGTGTTCTAACTGCTGCTTCACTGAGTGGAAGTTCAGAAAATAAATAACCATTGCTGCAAGCCATGCTTGTCTGTACACTATATAAAGTCTAAAGCATATAAAACGTAGGTTGCATTGGCTTTTATTTATTTATTTACTGGGAAACTCTGACTGGGCAGATGCCCATTTTCAGTGGATGCCCAGGGAAAAAAAGCTCCACTTACAGTAAAAATGGCTATATGTAAAATACAGTTTATAGAGTTACATCAAATAACAGAGATGATCATTATTTGGTTAACATTTTTGGAGATCAAGTTTATACAATAGTTACAACATATTGATAGAAGCATAATAGCATGTTTAGCAGTAGAAGCAGGATGGGATGTACAGATGATCAGAAGTGGAAGTGTATTATATGTTATTCTAGTAGCATTTTAAAAAAGCTATTCTCTCTGATAAAAAAAACTACTATTGTAACCTCCAGCAATCTAATCACAACAATCCCCAAAAATTCTGGGCAACTTTGAACAAACTTCTTCACCCTGGACAAACTTCCACTCCCTCCCACTTGGGGGTCAAACAAAATTTCTTCCCTTGAAACTGCCAACGCTTTCAACTCCTTTTTTACGGATACTATCAACTCACTAGCCTCTCACCTTTCTTCAGACAACTCTAATGTTCCTCAACTTGCCTCTTCTAATCTACCAAGCTTTATAATACAGCCCATCTCTACCACCTTTATCCAAAAATGTATTCAAAAGCTTAAGCCATGTACCCCATCAGCTGACCAACTTCCATCTGAATTTCTTCAAAAAGCAGCCACAGAAATAGCCTATCCCATATCTATTCTTATAAACAGAACCATTAAAGAAGGAACCATCCCTGATATCTGGAAAATCTCACATATTATACCCTTACATAAGAGAGGAAACTCTACAGAATATTCTAATTATAGACCCATTGCCCTCCTGTCTCCACTAGCAAAAATCATGGAAAAATGTATTCACCACCAATTAATGAATCACGTAACTAAATATAACATTCTATCTCATTGTCAACATGGTTTCAGACCTTTTCATAGTACTACTACTGCTCTCCTTTCCTTTACTGACTTCATTAACAAAAACCGCAATAATAATATCCTATCTTCAGCACTTTTTATTGACCTATCAAAAGCTTTTGACATGGTCAATCACCCTCTCCTCCTAAAAATCCTGGAATCACTTGCTATAGAACCAAATGCCATCCAGTGGTTCACTGCCTATCTTTCTAACAGAAAACAGGCTGTCCTCTGGGATAACAAACTCTCCTCTCTTCTCCCTATCTCACTCGGTGTACCACAAGGCTCAATTCTCGGACCCCTTCTATTCTCCCTTTTCATAAATGACTTACAAGCAGCTATTCCCCAAGCTACGTGCATACAATATGCAGATGACTCCACACTCATTTGCTCTGCAAAAACCATCCCAGAGCTTCAAACTATTACTCAAAAGGTATTCCACACTGTTGAAGCATGGTTCTTAAAACGCTGCCTACTTCTTAATGCCAAAAAAACAAAACTCCTCCTTTTCAAGCCCACTACCAGATCCCCCCCATTGGACTTCTCTATCTCATCTATTAACAATACTCTCATATCACCCGACTCTTCTACCAAACTGCTAGGTGTGACGAATGACAACAATCTTACCTTTGATTATCACATAAATAACACTATTAAAACTGTACATAGAAAACTGGGCTCCCTCTATAGAAATAAAACATTCTTATCCCCAACAGCCAAAGCTACTTTGGCACACTCTAATCTAATGTCCACTCTTCTCTATGCCTCACCAATTTACACTAACCTGAAGGAAACTAATCTTTCTAAACTGACCACCACCTACAATAGTATAGCAAGATTTGTTACTGGTAATCAATTCAGAACTCACCACTGCCTGAACCTACAACAACTTCACTGGCTTGAATTACAAAACATGTTGCTTCTTTCCCAACTTCCCATTATCCAAAGAGCTTTTTATCTGCCAATCAACACTCCTGCATTTTCTAATCTCTTTACCCCTTATTCTAACCTGAACTCACTCCGCTCCTCTAGCAAACTCCTAGTTACTGCTACCAAATCCAATAACCTTGCAGGTGACTCCCTGTTCTCAAACTCCATTGGTAAACACTGGAACCAATTGCCCTCTGAACTGACTTCTATTCTATCTCCTGTCCTTTTCAAACAAAAACTTAGAATTTACCTTAGAAAACACTGGCTATGTCCCTGCCTTAACCCAGACTGAAACCATGTATTCGACTATTCCACTTCCCCTCCATCTCTATGACTTCTGGTACCTTCTATTTTATTTCTTCACTACTTAATCACTTACCTCTCCACTATCCTTCTCCTCCTGATTATATTACTCAGATTACTGAGGGTTCATATAAATAACTAATCTACTTACTTAATTGTCTTTAAATGTCCTTTTCTCTTTCTTAAGATGTTAGATAATGCTAAATAAGTTATGTATTTTTTATTACAAGAATGTTGTGTGCATTTGTTGTACAACTGTTAATTTTGTATGCAATTAGTTTGTTTTTTTTTATTATATTTTCCAGATACTGTGTATTTCCCTCCTTACATTTTTATGCTGCTCTTTATTGCATCCTATGTAATAGTTACTATGTCTATGTGGAGCTTTTCTCCCCGGGCCTCTGCTGAAAATGGAAATATATCCAGTTTGACTAGCCCGGTTAACAAATGTAAAATAAATAAATAAATAAAATAAATAAATGGTATTTTTAGTTTACATTTATAGTTCTTTCAGGAGTTATTAGAATTATGGAGACTTGTGCAATGTAGGTGGAAGGTAGTATTATCATGGCCCATTGCATGAGCAGAGCCAGGTGTTTGTGAAATGATTTTGCAGTGATTTTTTTAAAGTTGGAGGTGTTTGCTACTGATCTGATAGAGTCTGGTAGTACATTCCACATTTTTGCTAAGTGACTGGAGTGAAGTGAATCTCCTGCAGTGCTTTTAGTTTTGATAACTTGTTAGTAAGGTTTTATTAGTAGAGGGAAATGAGCAGTTGTTAGTATAGGGTATTATTATATTTTGAATGGCTGGTGTCTTATGAGGATGGAGAAGTATTTTGTGTGCCACTGTCAGTTGATTATGAACAAGTGTATGGTAAAGTTCTAACCAGGAGAGCTCTTTTAGTGGGAGACAGTGGTGAGTCCTATAATTAGTGTCAGTCGCAAACTTTGCTATCTTGTTATGACATGTTTCAAGCTTTTCAATGTCTGTTTTCTTTAGATTAATGAGTATGGGGGAGGCATAGAAGAGGGTGAAGAGCAGATGGGTTCTAGCAATGGATATTCTAGTAGTTCTAGGTTCATAGGTTCATGGATTAGTACTAAGCTAACTGCCCTTGCGAGACATTTTAAGCCTAGCCAATTACCCCTTGTGAGACTCAAACCCTGCACCCTGTGTTTGTAAGGCAAACACCTTAACTATTAGGCCACCCTCCCACTAGTTAGGAATTGTCTATTTCTGTACAGGGTTCCGAGTTTTTTTGTGCACCTTTTTGACTGTTTGTGTTATGTGTTGGTCAAATCTCATATTGTTATCGAATAATGCACCCAGTAATTTGGATTGTGAATCTGGTATAATTATTGTGTTATCAGAAGCAGTAATGACGAAAGAAAGAGGGGGTGAGAGGCTCTGGTAGGTTGGATGACTTTGAGTTTGGTTTTACTAGGGTTTAAAATGAGTTGAGAATCAGTGAGCCAGGTTTCGATAGTGGTAAAGGTTCTTTGTGTAATATCATGGAACTGTTGTATGTTGGGGGTAGCACATATAAGTGTTGAATCATCTGTGCATTGGATCAAGGTGGCTGAAGAAGTGGCTGACCTAAGGTTGTTGGTAAACAGACTGAATAGAAGGGGGCCTAATATGGATCCTTGTAGTACTTCTAATTTGATGGGGGGAGCTCTTGTGAATATTTCACAGCTTGTTGGTGTTCTGTTAGCTTTGGAACCAGTTAATGGCAGAGGAACTAAGGTTTAGGTCAGAGAGAGTGATTAATAGCTCTAGATGAGGTAAAGTATTGAAGGCTTTAGACATATCTTAGAAGACTGTTGAGATAATGTTTCCTTTGTTTCTGTGGTGATTAATTATATCAGTAAAATTTAAGAGGGCTGTTGTGGTGCTATGATTGGGTCTACATCCCTGTTGAGATATAGTTAGCAGGTTGTTTGTTGTGAGATAGTGGAGAAATTGTAAATGAATACATTTTTCAATAATTTTACATATAGCAGATAGGATGGCTATAGGTCTATATTTTGAGAATTCAGTTGAGGTGCCACCTTTGTGTAAAGGGATTATATGTGATATTTCCCAGATATGTGGTATATATTGTTCCAAGATGGAGTGATTAATAAGAATGGAAACAGGGTAAGCAATTGCATCTGCTGTTATTTTGAGGAACTTGTCATCTGCTATTGCTGTGGGCTTTAGTTTTGAAGTAATTTCTGAATAGTCAAAATAGGGACAAATTGGAAGGAAATGGTATTATTGTTATTGTTTATTATGGTGGGTCTACATGATTCAGTGGAATAGTTGTTTTTTGTGAGTTTGTTGCTACTAATTTGATAGCAACAGTAGTATAATATCAATGGCAGTAGCGCAGGCTGTACAACCCCTTAAAGATTTTAATTTGCAAACCTTGCCAAGTCAAATTACTAAAGTTAACCATAATTTTACAGAAGGAATAGCCCAACAGTGGAAATAGTTTGCTAACAAGTATTAGACTGGATCAAATTAGATGAGACACAAAAGTGCAAAGCATGAATAGCAATTCAGAAATAAGCAGGACTCCCATGATGGCTGCACACTGATCAACAGCTTAATTTCAGATCTCTCAGTATGAACAAAAGAAACTTGAGAGATAATAGCTAGTTATTCTGACAGCTTTAGTAAAATTCTGTTACTGCCTAGTAAGTACACTGCCTGGATGCCAGCAAAGAAAATCTTAGAGAGCCTGAAAGAAAATCAGCTAGGAGAGGGGAGGAGAAAACACTGACTTGGAAGACTCCTGCAGCTGGTAATCAAAAAGCAGTTCAAACTCTAGCTTTTGCACAAGAGAAGGCTTTCAGTAATTTAGAGGAAAAAGTAAATAAAATCTATTCAAAGGTGATTAAAACAAATGAAACACTGAAGGTGTATATCCACTCAAATAGCAAAAGGCTGGAAAAATTGAAGAAGCTTTAAGCAACTACTTAGATGAACTGATAAAAATGCAAAAATAAGAGGTCGAAATGAAGAAAAGGCTGACTGAGTATGAGACACATTAAGAAGAGCTTTTTCCCTGAGATTTTCTGCTGTACCAGAGAAAATGAAAGAAGCAGACTGTATTAATTTTAAGAAAGCAGAAGTAAGTGACTGGATGGGTATTCCACGGCAGGATTTGTTAATTGATAGGGCACATCATGCTTATACTCCAAACATCACCATCCAAAGCAGCCAAGACCTGTATTAGTAAAGATGAAATCATACCAGTTGAAAAAGCTGATCTTGACAAAACTGTGATAGAAGGACAAAGTATTCAACACTGGAGACAGTACATCATTTGTAAAAAAAATATTATTCAGTGTACGCCAGGCAGAACAGAAACAAATTTATCCCAGCAATCAGGAATGTAGAGAGGAAGGTGTGAGATTAAAGTTGCTGCATACAGCTGTCTTCATAATATTTTTATTGTAGAATCAAAGACATTTTTTGATGCAGAACAGGGTAAGGATGAAATACAAAAGTTTGTCCAGTAAAAGTGAACCATCAAACAAAAGGGGACACTGCTTTTCATTCTTCTGATAATAAAGCTCATAGGGACACTTTGCCAGTAAAACTTTTTCCGATGTTCCAAAAGAAAATGTTACAGAGACAGAAAAAGCATAGGAGTTGACTAGAAGAATTGGGAGTACCTTGAACTTGAACCAGAGGCTGGTGTTGGGAGATGGAGATGAATAGGAAGAAGGCCAGCAGCAATGAAATTAGTGAATAAATGTAAGATTATAAAGCATCAGTCATGTTTGCGAATTATGGATTTACAAGAAAAATTGACTGAGAAAGATTGTTAAGCTTATGGGTGGGCTGAAAAGCATATACCTCATTTCATGTCATTAATGTTTAGAAGGACACTAAAACAAACAAAAAGTAACTTTAGGTAAAACAATTTTTGTTCTTAACAATATTTGTATAAAGCATTTCATAATATAAACTGCATGCTGTATTATAAAGCAAATTTGTGTAGTGTGTAGTCAGGGATATCTTGAATGAGGGGGTGAGGGTTAGTGTTTTGAGTGATTGTTGTATGTCATATAGATACTAAAGTAAACAAGTACTTTTTTTAGTTTTAAGGAATGTAGGCATTGCAAAGTAAAATGAGAAGAAAGGCTGGAGAAAAGCATGTTTAAGTTATTATGCTGTAATCTTTGGCTGTTGGGGTGGGGGACGATATATAAACGTGCACCAATTATAATATATGTAAAGTGAGGTGTTTTCTCTTACTTTTGCATAAGTGAATGGATTAATGCACTTGACTTAATCTAAAAACATTTGTTGTGTAAGCATGTGGGTTTCAAAAATAATAAAACATTGTGAATGCAATGAAAAGTTTTCCTTTAGCAAATAAATGTTCACTGTGAGTTGAGAAGTCTGTAGCTGAGGGTAGTTTTATATACTGTTCTTATGTTTCTGTTGAGACAAGCAGGGTACAGGTGCAAGTAATAAGTTTTGAGAGGTCTGAGCATTGGTTTGCTGATGGAAATGTAAAATTAAAAAGCACAAGATCAAGTAGATCAGTAAAAAATAGCATTTGAATTTATTGGCGTACTTAAACACTTCAATGAATTTTCTAGAGAGGTGTATAATTTAGTTTTATTTAAATTTAGCCAGTGCGCTTTTTCTAAAGGTTAAAAAATTAATGTTTTCTGAAAGCATACAGGTCATTTTCACATGTGGAAGGGGAATAGACATAAGCAAAGAACCCAGAGCAATTAGTGTAAGTAAGAGCACAGGCTGAAAAATTAGTTTTAGTGTGGATAACCTTAATTTTAGGTTAAGTATTGCCTGTGGGTGCAGCTGTCAGTTTAGGACATTTGTTAACATCGGGAGGGTTAAACATCATTTGTGTGTTGTTTTAAGTTAATCAGTTATGGAAAGGTTTTGGGGGTATTTTTGAGGGTTTTCATTAAAACAAAAAGTAACATAGGCTGAAATGGAGAAGACAAGAAACCACTGTATAAAATATCAACTTGCCAAACATTACTGGATGCATGTAACACAGAAGTTGAAATAGATATTTAAGCAACCTGTCATGTATAATAGGTGGGAATAATAATTTCTTATCATAATGACTATGTTATCCATATTATTTTGGAATGTAGTGGTCTCACAGGTATAGACAAAAATATGTGTATTCAGTTATATTAAGAAATTCAGAGAGGAAATAACATGCTGCAGTAAGCACAATTGGAGAGAAATGAGCATGTTCATTTGGTTAGAAAAAGATTTTAGGATGGATATTCAGAAGAATATCAGACAAAAAGGAAAAGTACTTATACTATTTGCTAGAGGAGCTTCAATAGTGATAGATGAGTGGAAAAAAGAAAACTAATGATAGTTTTGTTGTAATATGCAACTACTGGCAAGGGAGACTGATTACACTGGCATGTATTTGTATTCAACCTAAAACTGCCATTATGGAGCTTAAGAACATTTTGAGAGAAATAATTAGCTTTCAGAAAGGCATATTACTTAGAGGTGGGGACTTGAACTTGATTTCTAACAGTGAACATTTATCTGGGGGACCTAGAAGGGAAAATGTAACAAAAGAGGGATAGATTTCTGAAGAAATTTATGAAAATGTTTGGCATGGAAAACATGAATTTAGTAGCAGGAACTCAGAGAGAGAGAGAGAGAGAGAGAGAAAATATATATTTATATATATATATTATTCCCCAAGTACAATAACTGAGGTAGACTAAACAAAAATTATATTTCACGGAAATTTGCATTTAATTTAAAGCTTCAACTGACATCAAATAACTATTTCAGATCATCGGTATATATTTCTCGGAGGTACAGGCCAACACGGAAGGACTGTGGCTGACCAAGTTTGCAGATGACTGCAAACTGGGCACCATAATCGACTCTCCAGCCGACACAAGCATCCTCCAAAAGGGCCTCATAGAAACAGACAACTGGTGCCAGAGCCATGGCCTCAAGCTAAATGCCAAAAAGTGTATAGTCATCCCCTTTGGCAAAAACAAAGTGCCCACAAATTACCACATAGGTGGTAATCCATTAAGTACAGAAGAAGTAATTAGGGACCTGGGGACCCTAGTTGATAGCAATCTCTCATTTGACAACCACGTGGCCAAAGTGGTTAGAAAAACATTTTATATAGCCCACCTAACCATGAAGGGATTCACATCTCGATCAGGGAAGGTCATCGTGCCTCTTTACTCATCCCTCATCAGGCCCATAATTGAGTACAATGCCCCTTTTGGGATGTACCTTACCAGACACCTGCAGCAACTGGAAAGACCCCAAAAGTACCTCACCAAGAGGATCAAAGGGCTCAAACAGATGCCATATGCTGCCCGGTTAAAGAAACTCCAGCTGTACTCAGTGGCATACCGTCTGTTCAGAGGCGATCTGTGCCTGACGTATAAAGCCATGTCCAACCCAGAATTAATGGACATGCTGCACCTCAGAAAATCCAAATCCCATCGAGCTACTGGCTCGAGACTTGAACCTCAGCATTGAAATAAATAGGACATGCTGGAGGGACAGATTCATAACCCAGAGGCTCCCATCACTCTGGAATAAAATCCCAGTCCAGGTTAGGCAGAGTCCCTCATTGACTCTCTTCAAGAGGAATCTTGATGAGTGGATGGGAGATTGTAGGTTTACCCCGGGTATCACTTCTGTGTCACTGTTAGACAGAGGCACAGTATACTAACCTCGAAAAAGGGCATAGCAAAATAAATTTAAAATGGGTGGCGAAAGCCAAACACATTCTGGCTAGGCTTATAAATGCCCTAGGGCAGATAGCCTAGTATGAACCTATGAACCTATGAACCTATGTACCAATAAAAACTAAGATAAAAATACACGGTTATGAAGTAAAAATGAGATGCTGGCATTTCCTCAACTACCTATTAAAAAGATAGGAAATTATTCAAGAGTTATTAAGAAGACAGACATTTCTTCAGAAGTTATAGTTAGTGACTGAGATAGAATGAAAGCGAAGTTTAAAAACAGGGCAGAAATAAAACTAACAAGTGTTATTTACATGGGCTGACAAAGATTAAAGCATTTCAGAATATGGGGAATCTCACAGAATAAGAAGAGTTGCAACTGCAAAGTGCTAAAGAAAAAAAATAAGGGTGTGTCTGGATAATATGCATGTGGTAGGGAAGATTGTTGTTAAACAACTATTTTGTGATAGTTGCTCCAGAGCACAAATCTTTTAGTACAGTGACTTAGGCAACAGAGAGTAGAAAGTGTTGTCGCCAAACATAGGGAGCTTGTAAAAGAAAAGTAACTAGAGCCTGTACAGGTATTAGAGATATTTTGGAAATTTTATGAAAACTTGTTTAAAACAGAGAAATATGGAAATCAGGAAAGAGCACAAATGGAAATATTTATGAAAGACTTAAGTATGCTAAGGTTAGAGGTAGATGAGACTCAACAATTAGCAGTTAAGACAGGAGGAGATGAGACATAAACTATGATATATAATCAATCTGATGGAAAGTTTCCAAAAAATAGATGTTATTCCTGTGGAAGTTTGAAAATGAGGAGGGAAGATAGTGGTAAAGATATGGAAGGTTTAAATGTAGGGGAGGCACCAACATCCTGAAAGAAAGCTGCAGTGGCTGTAATACCTAAAGATGATAAAAACCCATCAGACCAAGCTTCATATTGGTCAATTTCAATTTTAAACCATGATTATAAAGTGTTTATGTCTATAATACCTAAAAGATTGGCAAAGGTGTTGCCAAAACTGATAGATATGGATGAATGTGATTTTGTGGAGGTAAGGCAGACATTTGACAACATTACTAGACCAATGATGAGCCAGAACAATAGATTTCTCTTTACTGTAAATACTATTTTTCCTGCCCTACCCACCTCAAAATACATATCTAGCCAACATTGTATATAATCTGTAATCAGTTTTATTATTGTATACTCGCTTTACATTGTTATGTATTTTTTTCTGTACTTGCATATGTTTTTTTTGGAGCTTATATATGTTTAGTAACTATGGAGCTTTTCTCCCCGGATCTCCACTGAAAACGGGCCTCATCCCAGATGGACCAACCCAGGCAACAAATGTCAAATAAATAAAAATAAATAAATAAATAAATAATGTAAGAAAATACCACTGTTGTTGGAGGGTCTTGATGCAGAGAAAGCATTCAATAGAGTAAGTTGGGATTTTATCAGTAGAGCAATGGAAGCATTTGCATTCCCTGATAAACTAATAAGTTTAATTAGGAGGATATACGAGCAACTGGAAACAAAAATTAAAGTGGGTAAAGTTCTTTAAGATAAATTATGTCTGACCAGTGAACTAAGGCAGGAGTGTCCTCTTTCCCCTTTGTTATTTGTTTTATATTTAGAGCCATTGGCAAAAAAATAAAGAAATCAGAAATTAAAGGACATAGTTGGCATGGTAATCAGAAAGTTGTCTTTGTTTGCAGATGATATGATTTTGTACCTAATAAAACCAGAAAAGGGCATTTCAGTATGGTGGAACATTTTGAAACAGTTTCAAGTCTTTTTGGGATATAAAATTAATGAAGATAAAAAGAAAGCTTATAGCTATGTTATATAACTACACATGAATTGGTTCAGTAATACCATAATTATGGAGACATGATAAAATGAAGTATTTAGGAGTATGGGTTAAAAAGGATTATGTTATGGCAGAAAGATACTAAATAAAAGATAATACAAAAACTGAGAAACTGGAAGCTCTTGTTTATGGATATGGCTAGCAAGATACAAGCAGTAAAAATGTTTTTAGTCCCTTTAGTTTTATAGATTGGTCAGGCATATTATATCAACCAGAGGAGAAGTTGTGGACAGTAAATAGTAAAGAGTTGAAGGATTTTATCAGGGAGGAGAACAGGGCAAGTGTCAAGTAGAATACACCGAGCCTTCCAACAGAACAAGTTGGTTTGGGGTTTCTTGATTTGAAGGGATATTTTAGAGCTACACTGTTAAGGGTCATATGCATAACACAAGCAGAAGCTATAATTCATAGTGGAAGGGGATGATGATGAAACATTGAGGAAGTTCAATAAATAAGCAGCGCGTGGGATTTTGGATGCAGATCCTTAATAAGAATAACAATAGCTGTCCATAATATTATGTTAATAAAGTAGCAGAAAGCATTCTAATAACTAAGCCAACACAGGAATGGATGTAAGAGATTCTGCAGGTAGGGATGACAATTTGGGGGGGGTTGCAGAGAATAGGCAAGTGGCAAAAGAACTGAGTTATTTGGAGCAAATAAATTAGAGAGGAAGAAGGTAATAGAATGAGAAGAGGTCAAGAATACATTTACATACAGGCAGAGAGAAAGAGATAGGGGAATACTAAGTGAAAGACCAGCACTGCTAGATTTTTTAGTTGAATCTGGAACAGAAGCTGATTTTAAAAAAAACGGATAATTAGTAGGGTATATACCGATTGGCTAGACAGAGGGACCAAGCTAGGAAAGATGTGCAGCAGGTAAAGGTGATAAAGGATATTGAGGGAAACATACTCACAAGCGAGGAGAGTGTTTTGAGCAGATGGAAAGAGTACTTTGAGAGGTTGATGAATGAAGAGAATGAGAGGGAGAGAAGGTTGGATGATGTGGGGATAGTGAATCATGAAGTGCAATGGATTAGCAAGGAAGAAGTAAGAATAGATATGAAGAGGATGAAGAATGGAAAGGCTGTTGGTCCAGATGACATACCTGTGGAAGCATGGAGATGTTTAGGTGAAATGGCAGTGGAGTTTTTTAACCAGATTGTTTAATGAAATCTTGGAAAGTGGGAGGATACCTGAGGAATGGAGAAAAAGTGTTCTGGTACCAATTTTTAGGAATAAGGGTGATGTGCAGAGCTGTAGTAACTACAGAGGGATTAAATTGATCAGTCACAGCATGAAGTTATGGGAAAGAGTAGTGGAAGCTAGGTTAAGAAGGAACGTTATAATTAGTGATTAGCAGTATGGTTTCATGCTGGCAAAGAACACTACAGATGTGATGTTTGCTCTGAGATTGTTGCTGGAGAAGTACAGAGAAGGTCAGAAGGAGTTGCATTGTGTTTTTGCAGACTTAGAGAAAGCATATGACAGGGTGCCTAGAAAGGAGTAGTGGTATTGTATGAGGACGATGGGACTGTCAGAGTAGTATGTAAGAGTGTTACAGGATATGTACGAGGGTAGTGTGACAGTGGTGAGGTCTGCAGTGGAAGTGATGGATGCGTTTAAGATGGAGGTTGTGTTACATCAAGGATCAGCTCTGAGACTTTTCTTATTTGCAGTGGTGATGGACAGGTTGACAGAAGAGATCAGACAGGAGTCCCCGTGGACTGTGATGTTTGCAGATGACATTGTGATCTGTAGTGAGAGTAGGGAACAGGTAGAGGAGACCCTGGAGAGATGGAGATATGCTCTAGAGAGAAGAGTAATGAAGGTCAGCAGGACTAAGACAGAATATATGTGTGTGAATGAGAGGGAGGATAGAGGAATGGTGAGGATGCAAGGAGTAGAGGTGGCGAAGGTGGATGAGTTTAAATACTTGGAATCAATATTTCAGAGTAATGGTGAGTGTGGAAGAGAGGTGAAGAAGAGAGTACAGACAGGATGGAGTGGGTGGAGAAGAGTTTCAGGAGTGATTTGTGACAGACGAGTACCAGTAAGAGTGAAAGGGAAGGTCTACAAGAGGGTAGTGAGACCAGCTGTGTATATGGGTTGGAGACAGTGGCATTGATAAAAAGGCAGGAGTTAGAGCTGGATGTGGTAGAGTTAAAGATGTTAAGATTTGCAATGGGTGTGATGAGGGTTGACAGGATTAGGAATAAGTATATTAGAAGATTGGAAGGTTTGGAGACAAAGCCAGAGATTCAAGATTACGTTGGTTTGGACATGTGCTGAGGAGAGATGCTGAGTATATTGGGAAAAAGATGCCAAGGATGAAGCTACCAGGTAACAGGAAAAGAAGAAGGCCTAAGATAAGGTTTATGAATGTGGTGAGAGAGGACATGCAGGTGGTTGGTGTTATACAGCAAGATGCAGAGGACAGGAAGAAATGGAAACAGATGATTTGCTGTGGTGACCCCTAACGGGAACAGCTGAAAGAAGATGATGATGATGAGTAGGGTATATAAAATATTGTATGATAAGTATAGGAATCATTCAGAGGAGGATAGAAAAGATTTCAAAGGGACATTAGATAGTTCAAAAATAAACAATGGGAGGATATATTTATGGCTCCTAAATATGCCACAAAATCTAAAAGATTTAGTATTTTTGCTTGGTGGTATCTGCATAGGTATTTTTATACCCAAGCAGACTCTAAATAATTTTTCTCCTGGTAGATTGCAAATGTTAGAATTGTGATGGGGAAGAAACAGATAACTGTGAACATATTTTTTGGAAGTGTAATGAGTTACCAGACTTTAAAAAATTCCCTACAGACTAATGGGTGAACAAACTGGTGTAACCAAGGAAATTATTTTTTTTGAACTGGGATACAGGATCTGAATTGCCTAGTCATAATAAAGCCTTGCTAAGTTTAATTCTTGTGGCTGCCAAGGAAGCAGTTACTAGAAAATGGAAATCAAAGTCGAACCAACTGTATTTGAAGAAGTGAGTATAGTAACAGTGATAAAAGAACAGGAAGTAGGATCTTCAAAAACAGTAGGAGCAAATTAGACAGAATATAATGGGAATTGCAGAAACAATATATGAAGAATAATATTTTGGAGGAGGAATGAAGTTTTAGGGAAAACAGGAACTGTGTGAGCTATATAATGTTGGATTGACAATAACCGTACATAAGATTACATGTTATATACAATGTTTGCAACTTAGAATATATCAGTATGGTTTATTTTCATTTATGTAATTGTATGATTGTTTATGTCAGTGATAATTCAATAAATATAATTAAAAATATGTCACTTCAACAATGACAATTTTATATATATATATATATATATATATAATATATATATATATATATGTATAAAATATTGGGATAACCAATTTATTTATATATATATATATATATATATATATATATATATAGATATATATATATAATCGGGATAACCAATTTATTCAATCAAAAGCTTTAATTATCTGCACACAAATTTTTAATTTTGTTTGTATTCATAATAGTTATTGCTAACTTTTTACTGTCATTTACATTTATCTGTGCTGAGACTGAAATAGGTCAGTTTGGATTAGTACTGTACCATGGTTACCAAATTTATTAAATGAATACATAACTAAATTCTTGACACTTCAGTAAAATGTCAGTGTAACTGGGAGAAAAATATTAAAATGAAAATAATTATTCAAAAAAGTCATCTTCCTATGTATAGATTTAGAAAAGCCATTTCTCTCTTTACTTCTACATCTAGGAAAGAAATATTGTTTTTCAGAAGTGTTATTTGTAAAAGAGAACAGATATGTGCTAGAGTTCAGTAAATCAATGAAATATTCAAAATCTTCAAGTGAACCATACAATTATAAATAAATCATATATGTAGTATACTTAGAATATAACTTTCTTAATTTCCTCCATTTTATTCAAAAAGTACAATCTTTCCCAGTAACAATGACAGTGTGAACATTGTGTGCAGGTAAATTGCATCCTTTGAGATCATATTGAATTGGGTTATTATTTGAGTTTAGGTATTCACATGATTTATTAATTTTATTTAAGCTGGTGATTTTATCATTTGTGGTCTCATGTATTTGATAGCAATGAAAGCTCTAAACTACAGTTCTACTAAACATTTCCAATGAGATTTTATTGGTTTAAGAGTAAACTTCTCTGTTAGTCTTTGTGGGTTCCTTCCACCTTCCAAAAACATGGTGGGTGTTTCCACCTCAGACTCATCCAAGAATGGAGTTGTGGGCTGCAGAACAGACTCTAGATGTTCTCTAATGTGTGAAGAGTTGTATAAACCAACTGCTTTGGGTATCAGCTGTGGTGCACAATATCTTCCAGATAGGAGAACACAGATCACAGACTGTGTGCCATGGCAGGGCTAGTCATTCAGTAGTGTAAACATTTGGGACTAGGAGATTTGGTCACATTGACTAATGTCACCAAAACTGGGGATGTGTATTTGCCAGTGATAAATGAGTTGAGGACCTGGCCCACTCTGACCTATGACAGGGACCCATGATAATGGGGGGAGAGGTCTTTGTGCTCCTATTGGCCAGTGTTTTCCCACTCCTAAGGCTCAGCACCTCTAAAACAAATGCTCTGGTCATAGGTAACTCCATAATGAGACACACAGTTGTTCCCTCACCAGGCTGGACAAGGAGAAGGTCACAGTCAGCTGCCTGTCAGGTTCCAGGATCCCTCAGATCACAATGCACTCAAGTGACTCAACAAGAAGTACTGTTATGATGTGGTCATAGTTAATGTTGGGATGAATGACTTGAGACGCACCCCTCTGGACTATATGAAGAGAGACATGACTGAACTCTCAGACTGTGCGTCCCAGTCAGGTATGACCCTAACCCTAAGCAGCATTCTACCTTCTTCCAAGATGATGCCACAGTATAAACAAAAAATGATCAACTTCAAAAATTGGCTTAGCTTTTGGTGTCAGTCTGTGGGGATCCAGTATTTGTCAGCCTGGGATGACATAGTCAACAGGCCACTCTACTTTTCCAGAGATGATCTACACCAGTCTCTAGGCTTTCGGATACTGGGAAAGGTGCTTGTTTCCCCCATAGTGCCTTTTTTAGGCAATGTCAAAACAACATTTCCAATGTAACAAAATCCACCCTAGACAAACTCAAGGTTCTGTTGCTTAATGCTAGATGTCTAAACATGAAGCTGCACTCTTCAGAAGCAGTCCTCACCTTAGAAAATGCTAATGTCTGTACATTCACTGAGACATGCTTCAAGGCCATGGAGAGCACCCTGGCTGTGCAAGGCTACATTGCCTTTCACACATTCAGACTTCAAAATGAGCATGAAAGAACTGAGGATGGAGGGGTATCCATGTTCATTAAAGCCAAGTACACCTCAGGACTGGTCAAACAGTAGGACTCTCTCAAACTACTCGATGTCCAATTAACTCTAGGCAAAACACCCTGCCACATTATTGCTAGCTATGGGTCACCCACCATGAACCAAGAAAAGCACACCACCTACCTGGACATACTGGAATCACTCTCCATGCAGCCCAACACCTTAGTCTTGGGTGATCTCAACTATCCTTCCATCAACTCAGTGCTGGGTGACATATACAAATGCAAACATGCTTGCCCAGAGATTCCTGGACTTTGTTAATTGTTAATTTGTTAATTCAAATGCTCTGGAACAGATAGTTTGCACCCCCACAAGGGACTGAAATGTCCTAGACATAGTACTCACCAACATGGGGAGTCACTGCACCCCCCATGTGATGCCTTCTCTGGTAAGGTTGGATCATAATACTGTCTCATTCAAAGTAACCACTGGACCGGACATCCCCACAGGAGCAAAGAACCTGAAGAACTTTTCCAGAGCTAACTTCAGACTACTAAGCAATGGCATAAAAAGTTTTATATCCCCCGCACTCACAGACAACAATGACTCCTATGCAGATTTGTACTCAGATTCCCTCTACAAATACTGTAAGCAGCTGTATAGATTTGGCTGTACCTGATGGGATCGATACCAGGTCCTCCTGTAAAAACAAGCCACCCTGGTGGACCTCAATTAAAAAAGGGCTAAGAGGAAGAAACTGATGTCTAAGAATAAGAGGGAACTGACTCAACAGAGGAAGAATTCCCTCCTCAGCTTGAACAAGCAAATCAGTAATCTCATGAAAGCCTAAAGAGAGAGATTTCTTTCTCTGCTGAGACAGTTCGCTCTTTTTTTTGGCATTAGTTTCCTTCTGTTGTTGCTGGCTTGTTTTTTCGGCAAGACCTGGTTTTAATCCTGCCAGGTACAACTGATTTTATACAACTAATTAACTGGTTATACAGGGCATTGGCATACACCTCTGCATAGGAGTCCATGTTATCTGCATTTGATGAGGCTTTGAAATGTTTTATACTATCACTTAGTAGGAAGTAATTTGTCTTTGAAAAATTCTTGTTGAGCTTGATGGGGTATCTGGTATTATAATTACATAGAACAGACACTGATTTATGGTCTGATCTTACCAGGGAAGACATCACATGTGGGGGGGGGTGCAAAATTCTCCCATGTTAGACAGTACTATATCCAGGACATTTGAGGCTGCTGTGGGTGTGCTGACTAGCTGCTCCAGAGCTTTTGCACTGACAAAGTCCAAGAACCTCTGAACCAGCATGTTTGTGGTCATGTATGTTTTTCCAGTCAGTGGTAGGATAATTAAAATCACCCATGGTTAAGGTGGTAAGTCTAGGTATGTGGTATGCTTTTTCTGTTTCATGGTGGGGGGACCTATAGCTAGCTGTGATGTGGAAGGGGTCCTTGCCTATCGTTAATTGGACATGGAGTAGCTCAAGAGAGTCATACTGTTTGACCAGTCTAGAGGTGTACTTATACCTACTGAAGATGAATACACCTTCTCCTTTGGTTCTTTCATGCTGATTTTATGGTCTGAACATATGGAAGATATTGTAGCCCTGCATGGCCAGGATGTTTTCCCCGCCTTTGAACGATGTCTTAGTGACGGCACAGATGTAACCATCTTCCAAAGTAAGGAGTACATTCAGAAGTGCAGTTTCTTGTTTGGACTCCTAGCATTAAGTAGGAGTATCTTGAGTTTATCTAGAGAGGATTTTGTTATGTTGGGAGGTTGGATATTTTGACACTGCCTAAAAAAGGCACAATAGGGATGGCTAATGCGTTTGCCTAGAGGAGACAGGTGCAGACCATCTCTGGCAAAGCAGCATGGCCTGTTGACCATGTCTTCCCAGGCTGACATATAGTTGACCCCCTTGGACTGCCAGCAGAAGCTAAGCCAATTATTAAAGTCAATCATTTTTTTGTTTGTATTGTGGTATCATTTTATTTTTTATTTATTTTATTTAACATTTGTTAACTGGGAAAGTCCAAATTGGAACGAAGCCAGTTTTCAGCAGAGGCACGGGGAGAAATGTTCCAAACGCATGTCTTTGAACGTGGGAGGAAATCGGAGCACCCGGAGGAAACCCCCATGAATGCAGGGAAAACATGCATCCTTGGCACAAAAGGCACTTCAGCCGAGAATCGAACCAGAGAACTTCTTGCTGTGAAGCGATAATGCTACTGCTGCACCACTGTGCTACTGGTGAAGGTAGAATGCTACTTAAGGCTAGGTTTATATCTACCTGTGACACATAATCTGAGAGCTCTATCGTGTCTATCTTCATCTAGTCCAGTGAGGTATGTCTCAAGTCATTCACCCCCACATGGACTATGACGGAGTCATACCAGTACTTGTGGTTGAGTGACTTGAGTGACTTTGTGGATCCTGGCACCTGGTATGCAGCTAGCTATAACTTGCTCCTTATCCAGCCTGGTGAGGGGAACATCTGTGTGTCTCACAGTGGAATCATCTATGACCAATACATTAGGTTTTGTGTTGTTACTCCTTATGGGTGTATTTGTTGAAACACTGATGTGTGTGTGTGTGCGTGTGTGTGTGTGTGTGTGTGTGTGTGTGTGTGTGTGTGTGTGTGTGTGTGTGTGTTATTATGTGTTGTTATTGTTTTTTCCATTATTATGTGTGTAAATGGTTTCCATTTGGGAGGCCTCTGATCTTTTGGTATGTTATTAGTGAGTACCTCTGCATATGTGGGTTTATGTGTCATGTCCTTATTTAGTCTGAGAAGTGTGCATATGCTGACAACCTGCTTGGCATTTGATTTATCCTTATGTGAGTGTATTGCCTCCAATTTCATAGTGTAATTACATCTCTTACATACAGTATTTGTCTGTTTCAGCAGTAAGTGTCTGTCAGTATATATGAGACAATTGCTACATTGCTCAAGACAATAGGACAACACTTTAATCATAGAAACTTCTAAGAGGACTCTCATGTTTCCATCTGTGAATATATCTTGTTAGGTAAATTTCCATAAATCACTCTTTCAGTTGGGAATGCAACTTCTGTCAGGGAGGACGGTACAGTTCTGAGAAATGGGTTAATCAGGCTGTTTAACAGTTACAAGAAAACCTGTATGAGGTTATTGTTTGATAAAAGAAGAATGAATAAGAGCATCCAGACAGCCGCACTCATAGATTCATAAATAATTACTAGACTAATATCCTGGGGGCCTTTCTAAGCCTAGACAAGTTTTCCACCCAAAAAATTATGTCCTGTATCTAAATTTGACATTGAGGGTCAGGCATCTATAAGCTATCCCTGTGCATGAGGGACCTAGATTATATCGGTTACCTATTGTATGACAATGTCGAATCCGACATTGTCGACACGAGAATATCGAAAGTGCAGAATGTCGAATGGGTAAATGGAAGTCTCCGTAAGGGGAGATTTCTGTTTATTTCAATACAGTGCAGCCTCGGAGTTGGTATATTTAAGTAGCGGGGGGGTTGTGGGGGGTGCAAGGGGGCTTGCCCCCCTGCCTACACCTTTTAGATTTTCATTTTTTGTGAACATTCGAAATTCAATGGTTTGATCACTAAAGGTCGACCTTTAGTGATTCGAACCATTAAACTTTCGATGTTCTCGTATAGACCCGATTATATCACCTCAGATGGGCCCAAACTCATTATCTCTGGATTAGGAGGCCTAATGCCTTATCCAGACATGTGGTATACTACTCAGGCGGAAATAGTATCGCTTTAGAATAAACACTAGGGACTGTGATTCACAAGAACGGTCTATGCTAAAGCCACCAAGACCTCAGGATATACATTAACCAATGTGGTGTACAGGACTTTCTGAGAGAGCTTTCACATGTCCATCATCCACTTAATGCTTTGCTATACTGTGGTTGCGAATAAAAGCAGAGGGTAAAATGTAAACATTTCTTCACGGTGACAGTGGAAAGATCACAATGGGTAAAGTCCTTACCTGCTATGATCCAGCTTTACCTGTTAGGTTGCCACATGTTGTTTCATTTTATTGAACTGGCATTGTTGTATTACATTAACCCATAATTAATACTGAGAGATTTACTACATTTTCTTCAGGTTTACTGAGAAAAACTAAATGTAGCTATGCCAGAAATGCCCTTAGCCTAATTTAAGTAAGAAAGAAACTGAACTGATGTTTATGTGGAAAGACATTTCTGCTGATTGTGGATAACCAGCTGTTGCCAAATATTTTCTGCCAAAGGAAAAGGGTATCTGTGATGATTACAGACCAGTTACAACATTAATGAGTTCATTTGTTTATTTATTCTCATTTGATAACTGGGTAAGTACACTTGTCCAGGGATCCATTTCAGGAATAACTCAAGCCAAGAAGAGGAAATAGACACTTACACCATGATATACACAAATGCTATCACTTAATAATAACAGTAAACAATCAATCAGCAGTAGGATTAGACATTGTGATCTGTCAATCAAAAGGAAATTTAGACTATGACATAATAAATGAATAGATATGTTTTAATGCAACTGGCAAAAATTGTGAGGCAAAGGCATTCACAAATTTAATGTCTTATGACATAATGAGTTAATTTTGTGCCGGGATCATAAAAGCCACTGCATGTATTAGTGGCCAGTGCTTTTGCTGGGTCGTAAGAGTAGTTATTTCTATGATCTTTTCCACCTCTAGGTGGGGAGGGCAATGCTTATGACGTTGAATATGAGCCCACTGAAAGTTGAACACAGCAGTTGTGATCCACAAACTGTGAGAGTTTAAGTATGAATAGAGGTAATGTATACTGATCCTGGGACTGTGGTACCTTGGAGTGTTTCCTTTATACTCTGAAGTACAACAATCTCTGAATTAATGAATGTGTGTGTGTGTGTGTGTGTGTGTGTGTGTGTGTGTGTGTGTGTGTGTGTGTGTGTGTGTGTGTGTGTGTATATGTATATATATATATATATATATATATATATATATATATATATATATGTGTGTGTGTGTGTCTAGATATATATATATATATATATATATATATATATATATATATATATATATACACACACACACACACACACACACACACACACACACACACACACATATGATCTTTAATATAACAACTCTGAGATCGCACTACATTGCGGAAAAGGGAAATCTTCTCGTTCCGCACAATATGTGGATCTCCATTCATTCCATTCAAACTTTTACAAGTTCGATCATATGGTATCGGCCATATGAACTTTGAACTTGTAAAAGTTCGATCTACTGAAGGGAAACTATATATATATATATATATATATATATATATATATACTTATACATACATATGTGTGTGTGTGTGTGTGTGTGTGTGTGTGTGTGTGAGATGGGGTGTATATGGTGCAAGCCTCAATTTTCTAGGGTGCAAAGGGTGAAGATCTCTGCAAAAGCAACTTTAAACTGTTACAGTGATGCTCAGAATTTGCTGTTTTCTGTCAGAATTACAATTTTACTTTCAAAGTATCTGGACTGGTACTGTGAAGTTTCACACTTCAATCTTAAGGAAATACATTGACATGGGAATACTGATGGACTGTCCTGACTACATAACTCTCAACTGTCCAGATTTTTGCAGAATATCCAAATTTTTGCCTCATATTTTTGGTCTTTTCTTATAAAATTTGCAGTCTCCTGACAAATCACTCTGGATTGAATCCCTAAATAATGACATGCATTTGACTTTCAGGCTTTATATCCTTCAGAAAAGGCATACTAACAAAAATCCTGTTATTCTTGCAACTTTCTAAATTTATAAGAGCAATATTTAAAATCTGTTCCTATTTATAAGTTCATAGGTTCATAGGTAGGTACTAGGCTATCGGCCCAAGGGTCTACATAAGCCTAACCAACAAGGTTCCCTGGCTTACGAAACCCAAGAAAGTTATTTTCCTGTGCCACTGTCGAGCAGAGACACAGAAGTGATCCCTGGGGTGTATTTCCTATTTCCCATCTATTCATCAAGATTTTTCTTGAGGAGTGCTAATGAAGAACTTTGCTTGACATAGATAGGTAGCCTGTTCCAAAGTATGGGAAGTCTCTGGGACAGGAATCTATCCCTCCAGCATGTCCTGTTTATTGTGGTGACAATGTTTAGGTCCCTAGAGCATGTAGCTTGGAGGGATTGGGATTTCTTTAGGTGTAGCATGTCCAACAGCTCTCGGTTTGACATAACTTTATATGTTGGGCAGAGATCACCTCGGAGTAGGCGATATGCTACGGAGTAAAGCTGGAGTTTTTTGAGACGGTCAGTGTAGGGCATTTGGTTGAGGCCAGTAATCCTCTTTGTAAGGTACTTCTGTGGCCTTTCCAGCTGCTGCAGATGTCTTGTGAGGTACATTTCAAAAGGGGCATTGTACTCTACAATGGGTCTAATGAGTGTCGAGTAGAAGGGAACAATGACCTCTTTTTTCCTGGATGAGAACCTTTTTATGATGAGATGTGTCACATAGAAGGACTTCCTGACTACTGTGGCAATGTGACTATCAAAGGAAAGGCTACTGTCTACCTGGGTCCCAAGGTCTCTTATCACACATTTGGTGTTAAGTAGATTGCTGCCTATGTGGTAGTTCATGGGTACAGAGTTTTTACCAAAGGGGATGACACTGCACTTTTGGCATTGAGCTTGAGGCCATGGCTCTGACACCAGGCATCTGTCTCAGTGAGGCCCTTCTGTAGGATGTCCACATCATTTGTGGACTTGACTATGGCTCCTAGTTTGCAGTCATCTGTGAACTTTGTTAGCCAGAGGCCATCTGTGTTAGCCTGTACTTCTGAGAAGTAGCTACCAAACAGGAGAGGTCCCAGGACTGAACCCTGTGGTACTCCACTTGTCACTGATTTGAGGTCAAATTTGGAGTCTGCAACTTTTACAGTGTGGGTTCTGTCAGTGAGCCAGTTGGCAACCCATCTTGTGATGTAGGGATTTATACCTAGTTTAGTGAGTTTAGCTATAATTCCAGAATGGGGGATGGTGTCAAAAGCCTTGGCGAGGTCAAGATGGGCTGTGTGAACCACCTTACCCTCATCTACGGCTTTGGTGACTGCCTCAAAAAAGTCGAACAGGTTCAGGAGGCATTATCTGCCTTTCACAAATCCGAACTGGGTGGAGATTTGTGCAGATATGTGTGATGATTGCTGATGTGCAATGAGAAACCATGACCCAGTGCTGTTACAATTACATGAATCAGTTATGAAAGAATGACCTAGAGTTGATAGCCTGTTATGTCCTAATTTTGCCCTAGGGAACATCAGCTGTCCATATGTCAGGGAACTTTACTAAGAGCTTCCATTGGGGCAGTTTTGGCCAAGCTACATACCAGCATGCTGGATACTGTAGACGAAGAGCACTTGGAAACAGTACAGATTAAGTTCATTGGCCAAATTTTCATTCAGCTTGGCACAGAGGAAGGTAGTGACACCTTGACTGAAAGCTGTACCAAATATTAGGAGGTGTAAAGTTCCACCCCCTCACCCCTTGCACATTTGCATTCTTGATGATGATGATCTGCATCATGAGAGTGTAGTCATAAAATGACAATTCATAGCAAAGCAATTCAGAACATTTATGAAACAAAATGGCATTAAGCATTTTATGCCTTCAGCTAGCCATGCAGAGATGAATGTTTTTTTCCCAATGAATATTGCAACCACTTGAAGAAAACTGTGAAAGCTATATGTTATAGTGGTAAGCCTGCACAGCACAAAAGAAGTCATTTTTTTCTTCACTTATATTATGCTATATATGCAAAGACCAATACCACAGCTACAGTTCTGTTCTTAAAGAGAGATGCCAACTCTGAACATAGTTTAGTGAAATCAGATATAGTTATTCAGTGCGTAAAACATCACATCAGTTTACAAATGCCAGGTCATTAAAAAGTTTCACTAGTGGTTAGCAGGTGCAGGCCAAAGAAAACAGAACTGTGAAATGGCAATATGGCCAAACTATTTCTATGACTGAGTTTCAGAGGAATACTTTTGATATGAAATGGGCTATTGGGTACAAGTAAAAACTATGTAAAATAGATAAGACGTGCACAACAATATAAGAAAAGGTACAAGGAGATGGTATGTAAAAAGGATAAGAACTGCACAATGATACAAGACAGGGTACAAGGACAGGCCCGGCGATACAAGACAGGGTACAAGGAGGAGCCATGTAAAATGGATAAGAAGTGCACAACAAACACATCAACAGCTGGTTGCTAGTCATCTGAGTTTGGAGAAGCATATGACTAGCAGAATTAGACCATGGAAGGGAAGACTGCTGCCACCGACTCTTTCACAGCAGAACCCACAGGCTAAGCCATATCCCTGGACAGATATACAACTAGGTCTTAAAATGGATAGACTGATATATGCAGGCATTTTCACAGGAAAATAGCCAATTGGTTTCATAACGCAAGAGGGTTGATTGTTCACACCTTTGACTTGAGGGAGTTGGGCAACTGAATTAATTTTTCATCACTGAGTAGTTTGGGTAGTTATGGCAGACCATACCTAACAAACAAAACCATGTAAGTGCCTATCAAGGTCACAGTTCAAAGCACTGTGGGTCACAGAGATGTCTTCTTAAATGCCTGATAAGCAATCTTCAAAGATAAGTTGCATGAAGGGAGAAAGTATATGTTTCAGTAGTGAAAAAAGCATTTTAGTGAATAAGCATTATAAGCCTTACCACACAATATACCCATGCCAAACCTATAATTTTGGCAATAGAAATAATGCTTAGTGTTTAAATAACAGAATCTAGTTTTCAGGGTTGTCAGAAAATAATTCTATTCTGAGTTAAATACCCTTTTATTTGTATAGGACATTTGTTTTTACATAATGTACAATATGAAGTGGTGAGTTTTCAGCTAATGTTATAACTAGCAGGTGTATCTGCAGTTACATATGGATCCTGTCATATTATGTAACAAGCCTGCTGCTAACTATGCAACCGATCTTTCCCTAAGAAATGAAGTGATTTAGGATAAGTGTGTTTTTCTGTGCTGGAAGTGGCATTGTACTGTTGCAGTAATTAAGTCTTTGCCTCCACAAGAGCTCTTGAAGATTGTAGTCTGACTTCCAATGCTGGCTTCCTATGTCTTTTGACAAAAGTCTACTTATAAAGTCATAGTACAAATATATGTTCAAAGTTGTAGAATTGTTACAAAAGAAATATGCAGAACCAACCTATTCATCTTTTCATTGGCAATATTCATTAAGGTTTTCAGTATAATAATGACTTCTACACGCCACACCAACACAATAAATATTAAACTTTGTAATATGTTGCAAACAGTTTGTAATAATTTATTAAATGCTCACACAAAGCACTTAGCAGCATTTTTTATGTGGAAAAGAGCTTTTATATGAGGTCAGAAGATCCTGACCCTGCAAAACTGATTTACCAAAAATATGAAAGCAATGATCATTTACATTATTAAGCACCTGAGCTGACTGCACTAAGCAGAGGCTCAGTATCCCTGACAGTGGTGCTGCCCATTTTGTAAGTTGATTTATGTCAGTAGCTTGTACATGCAACTTTGTGGCAACGCCTACTTCACCATTGCTTGCTTTACTAGTGACTTCTGCTCAGTGTTGTGTGAATTACATATATAGATAGTATTTTCCCTTACTCTTGTTACCTGAGCTATGGTTGGAAAGGCTCCACTGTCAAGTCCATGTAGCTGGCAATCAAATATTAAATTAAACTTGGTTGTATAATTGTTAATGTAAACATGAAAAAATAGTAGCCGATGCCTAGAGGTGTCACTTGACTGATCTTAGAGAAATATCTACAGGTGTTACTTAGGATTACTGAGTTGCAGGATATGTGACTAGCAGTTCTACATGTACTATTTAAGCATTATCACTAATGATGATAAATTGTTTAAGTAACACAATAGATGTGAGTAGCACCTTGAATATATGTGTCTAGGAAATTATGTTTGGGAATGGAGGTCTGGAGTAATGCAATATTCGATCATGTGATAATATTCACTTCTTTTTCCAGGGTGAAGCAGTCAGAATTATTTGACAGATGGAAAAGTCTACATGTGTGCAAGTGGGAAATGAATGTTACAGAAGCAAATGTGTTCAAGTAAGTGCCTGGAAAGGTAATTAAGTAATAATCATATGGAAATTAAGAGCATGCATGGGTACCACAAGCAAATACCAGCAATGAATAAACATAATAATAGTATTCAGTGGTCATTGTATGGGTTATTCTAGAATTTACTCATGCTGCTGCTGCTGATATGGTCTAGACATAAAGATAAGGTTAGAATGACCAAATCCACAACATAATATGTTCCAGCATTATCCACACCTTAATCATGCACTAGTTTTAGAATTTAGCTGAAAATAATAAATAAGAATGTTTTGTGCAGTAAGTACATACCAAAAATCAGTACTGAATAACTGATATTAAGCTGGAAAAGCTTGAAGCCTAAAATACCTTTAAGACATAAATTTTAAGTAAATTGTAGATATCTGTATTTAATAGCTAGTATTAGTTAGGAAAGGCTCACCGTCTAAATAATGTCTTGCACTGCTTGTTCACTTTATTATCTAACTGCAACTGTGAAAACAAGCTGGAGATGGCAGATACCTAGAGGTTTCCGTTAATTAAGTGCAACTGTATGCATAAAATTCAGCAAGTAGGTTCTAGAAGTTTAGGGGTGCCTGAATGTGTTTTCAGAGCCTGGTGTACTTCAGGTTCATGATGGACAGCAGCACTGCGTACTTAAACTCGGTCATTCAATTGCTTCGAGAATCCAACTACTCTTATACAATGTCTGGAGCTACACATTGGCTGATTAATTCAGGAAAGTCACATTTAGGAATGTGAAAAAAACAGAGTACCAAATTTTTTAGTCCTTTATTTTCCAATAAATAAATGGTGCAGTTTTTTTTTACCTGATGCCACTGTCTTTAGACCTCCTCAGTGTTCCTGCCACTGCTCTTCTGAGTGTGTCTTTCCTCAGGTCTCCCCGAAAAGAGTTCACTAGCTTAGTAGAACTAACACACTCAGTAAAGGATAAATAAATAGTTTATCATTGTTCTGTCAGCTCCCCAAACCTGGATGTCTCCCCATTATAACCCATGATAGGAGGGTCTCCCTACTGAGAAATGATCCCTTGCATGAAGTCCTCCAGTCCCCATGTGTGGGCTGTATGATGGATGTTACTCGCCAGGCAGAGAGAGTGGAAAGGGAAATGGGTCAGGACACCATTGTACTATCACTTCTATCAACACATTACTTAAATATGTTTTCTTTCAAACCTCACTTTTTAAAAGCATGTTCTCACAAATGAATTTTTTTCCCTTCCACCTCTTTTATTTTTGAACTATTATCATACTCATGTGTTAGATTTTATTCATGACTTACAAAAATGGTATCTACTGATATGTAATGTGTTTTTGAAACTCTGTTTATGTTTTACTATATGTTCTGCTTATATTCATTCAGCTAAATTGCATAAAGTAAATGTAATTATTCTTATTTGCTTTTTATACTTTTTTGTACATGTATTATACTTGGAGTTTTTTCCCTTGGGCCTCCACCGAAAAGGGGCAACTTATGCCTAGATGGGCAATCCTGGTTAACAAATCCTAATAAATATAAATACTGGAACTTTTATATGTGTGTGTGTGTGTGTGTTTGTGTGTATATATATATATATATATATATATATATATATATATATATATATATATATATATATGGATCTAGGACTATTGAACGAAAGTTCAATAGTCTGAATCCACAATACCCGAACGTACTTTAACGAAAGCGATTTCACCGAAAAAGCGCTTTCATTAAAGTCTGTTAAAAAAAAAAAAAAAAAAAAACTAAATCTTCTTTTATGCAGGGGGGCAAGCCTCCCTGTACCCCCCATGGAGGGGGCTGTGCCCCCCATACGCCTCTACTTTTATATTCTCACTCCGAGGTCACACTACAGTGGGGAAAAGGGAATTCTCCCTTAACCGCACTATAGTGCGACTGGCACAACTAGTATACATAACTGAAAGTGCTGCTTCGGTGAACAGCACTTTCAGTTATGTATGTTCGGTGATTTCTGCTTCAGCAGAAAGTGCCGTTGGGGATCTGTATGGATCCCATATATATATATATATATATATATATATATATATATATATATATATTTTTTTTTCTGTAGACCTATGTCACTTCCCACTACTGTGTTGACATCATCTTCATTATTGGCTGTTTCTAGTTAGGAGGAGTGGCTTTATAACATATGGCCTGACCATGGGCTGTTTTGGGAAATAATGCCATCTCTGTTCTCTGACTTACCAGCCAAGAATTATCTGCTCTGAACTTTGGCTTCTAGAATAGGTACACCCATTCTCCCTGTTTCATCATGAAATTCCTGAATAGCTAATCAGACTCAGGCCACCTAAGTCATAGTCAGGGCTTTATCCCTGGTGAGGCATAAGTAAAGTGTGTACTATTGCTGTATAAGTTTCAGTAGCAGTTATTCTACTGCCACAAGGAAACATCTTCAGATTTTAAAATGAAAATGTGTGAGTTTTTGTAAAGATTTAGTCAACTGAACTTTGTAGTAAAATGTATGGGGGACTTCCTAACAACCATTATGGAGTGAAGTTGATGTGTTTGTTTTAATTTGGGAAAAAAATAAAACGTGTTGCGGCTACTTTCATCTCTTAGCAAAGAAAGATAAATGGCAGTTGTTTTCCTTGTAAGTTGCTCTGATTTTTCTAGCAACTCTTATGTTTTTTGACAGTACACTTACAGAGATTTGTTACTGGATATGAGGTGTCTTTATGAGTGGCTTCAAAGTTTACTCATGGTGACTTTCATCAAGCTTCAACTGCTTCTTTTCATCATACAGACAAAGTGAATCAGTGCTTCAGGCTACTATGAGTTATGTTTTCATTTCTCTAGTCACTGCATAAGTATATCTACAAATAGTTGCAAATTAGTTTGAGTTGGTTCCAAAATTTCTCTAATGTTATATGTCAAAATAAAGACAATCAGTTATTCATTCTCCAGTTACAAAATTGATCAATTTCAAGGATGTACGTGGAACAGAACTTATCTTGGTTGTTAATAGCTACAAGAAATAGAAACGTGTCCTGAGCTGGACACCAGACCATTGCAGAATGCACATACTCGATATGGCAAACATTTATAGACAATTTAGAGACTCATCCTTTCACCTTCAGAGAAAGAAGTTGGCGAAGAAGAAATGGGATTGTTAGAGAGATGAAGAAAGCAGACAGGAGTATAAGGAGATGAAGCGTATGGTGAATAGAGAGGTGGCGAAGGATAAGGCGTATGGAGAGTTGTATGAAAGGTTGGACACTAAGGCGGGAGAAAAGAACCTGTACCGATTGGCTAGACAGAGGGACAGAGCTGGAAAAGATGTGCAGCAGGTAAGGGTCATAAAGGATAGTGAGGGAAACTTACTCACAAATGAGGAGAGTGTGTTGAGCAGATGGAAAGAGTACTTTGAGGGGCTGATGAATGAAGAGAATGAGACAGAGGGAAGGTTGGATGATGTGGGGATAGTGAATCAGGAAGTGCAACAGATTAGCAAGGAGGAAGTAAGGGCAGCTATGAAGAGGATGAAGAATTGAAAGGCTTTTGGTCCAGATGATATTCATGTGGAAGCATGGAGGTGTTTAGGAGAGATGGCAGTGGAGATTTTAACCAGCTTGTTTAATGAAATCTTGGAAAGTGAGAGGATGCGTGAGGGGTGGAAAAGAAATGTTTTGGTACTGATTTTTAAGAATAAGGGTGATGTGCAGAGCTATAGTAACTACAGAGGGATTAAATTTGTCAGTCACAGCATGAAGTTATGGAAAAGAGTAGTGGAAGCTAGGTTAAGAAGGGAGGCAATGATTAGTGAGCAGCAGTATGGTTTCACGCTGGGAAAGAGCACTATAGATGTGATGTTTGCTCTGAGAGTGTTGGAGAAGTACAGAGAAGGTCAGAAGAAGTTGCATTGTGTCTTTGTTGATGTAGAGAAAGCATATGACAGCATGCCTAGAGAGGAGTTGTGGTATTGTATGAGGAAGTCGAGAGTGGCAGAGAAGTATGTAAGAGTGGTACAGGATATGTACGAGGGTAGTGTAACAGTAGTGAGGTCTGCAGCAGGAGTGATAGATGAGTTTAAGGTGGAGGTGGGATTACATCAAGGATCAGCTCTGAGCCCTTTCTTATTTGCAATGGTGATGGACAGGTTGACAGACAAGATCAGACAGGAGACCCTGTGGACAATGATGTTTGCAGATGAGATTGTGATCTATAGTGAGAGCACAGAACAGGTTGAGGAGACCCTGGAGAGGTGGAGATATGCTCTAGAAAGGGGAGGAATGAAGGTCAGCAGGACTAAGACAGAGTATATGTGTGTGAATGAGACAAAGGATAGATGAATGGTGAGTATGCAGGGAGTAGAGTTGGCGAAAGTGGATGAGTTTAAATACTTGGGATCAACGGTTCAGAGTAATGGTGAGTGTGGAAGAGAGGTAAAGAGAGAGTACAGGGAGGGTGGAGTGGGTGGAGAAGAGTGTCAGGAGTGATTTGTGACAGACAGGTACCAGTAAGAATGAAAGGGAATGTCTACAAGAGGAGTAGTGAGTAGTGAGACCAGCTATGTTATATGGGTTGGAAACGGTGGCATTGACAGAAAGGCAGGAGTCAGAGCTGGAGGTGGAAGAGTTAAAGATGTTAAGATTTGCACGGGGTGTGACGAGGTTGGACAGGATTAGGAATCAGTATATTAGAGGGTCAGCTCAGGTTGGATGGTTCTGAGACAAAGCCAGAGAGGCGAGATTGCATTGGTTTGGATATGTGCTGAGGAGGGATGCTGGGTATACTGGAAGAAGGATGCTAAAGATAGAGCTGTCAGGTAAGAGGAAAAGAGGAAGGCCTAAGATAAGGTTTATGGATGTGGTGAGAGAGGACATGCAGGTGGTTGGTGTGACACAGCAAGATGCAGAGGACAGGAAGTAATGGAAACAGATTAACGAAGAAGAAGAATCTGTTCACTTTCAGCATACCTTTGGGATGTTGTGGGGGGCAGGAGCACCCAGGAAAATCCTACTTGCACACAGGAAGATGGATATTGGAGCCCGAATACAGGGATGAAATCAGAAATCAGCAGGAAAAGGAGAGTAGTATTGCTGGAACTAAATTCATCCGCAAGTCCTGGTTAGTACCTTCATGTGATAAACCCTATTTTTACATAATGTCACCAGGATAACACTGATATTTAGACAGTAATGTATAAAGTATATATCAGGAAGGTTAAAAAATGAAAAAAGACAGCTGAGCACACCAGTCCAAGAAAAAAAAGTGCCCAGTCCTGGGTGTATGCACTTGTGCCAGGACTGGAGAAAAGGCTGCATAGAATCCTCGGGACACTGAAATATTCCCACCAGAGGGATAGACCAGGCTAGTATGCAAGATGGTCCCCCTTTTGTAGAAGCAAGGAGTAGTCCACAAAAACCACAAAAACTGTCAGGCCAAAAAAGAGCCGTAAAGATTAAAAGGATTAAGGATAAGAGACTGAGGATAAAAAATACATTTTGTAGTGTTGCCATTATGCAGGAAGCTCAGCATGTCCAGAAGATAATTAAAAAGATTAGCAGATAAATTAAAGGAAAGAAAAATACACTTGCACATGAAAAATCATTAAAGGCTTTAAAGGGAAATGTGTATTCACTAATACAAGAGATTTATGAAAAACATTACATAGACAAAGGAACATTGTACCACTTGGATAAAGAAGTCACAGAGGATGTGTGAAAATATAAAGAATGAAACCCAAAGAGTTCTGAAAGGTATTAAAATGAAAGATGGACATGGAAAAGGAAAAAAAAAGAACTTACAGTTGTACTTAGATATGCTGCAAATGCATGTTACTCCATTTGAATTACAGGAGTCAATTCTAGGCACACTGCAGCTGTCGATAAGAGCAATTTTAGTTAACATCAAAGATTAAAACAACACTAATTAGGTGAATAAAGTACATTACACTAAATAACATTCTAGACACTATATTCCCAGTTGGTAATTATGACCCAATGACAAAAACCTTCTGTTTGTCCACAAGACTATCAAATATGCTAGGCATTGTCTCAACTCATACCATATTGCTAAGGCCTGGAACACTTTATCTGCATTGATCAGATCAATACCCCCTCTCATCTTTTAAATCCATTCTGAAAGACTTCCTAGCCAAAAACTGTCTCTGTTCTTCCTCAAAACCTGGATAAACTATATCCCTAAATGTGAACAAGTAACTGCTCATACCTTACATCTCCTTACACTCTCTTCTTTACTCACTTTCTTACTTCTATCAGTTTTTCCTCTCCTGGATTTCCATCTAAATGTACCACAAACCTGCTTTTCCTCTCACTTCATATTGAAATTCTTGCTTGTATTATACTAAATTACCTTTAATTTCTCTATAAACTGACTAAAATTTCTCTTAGTGTTAAATCACTGTCATATAAATTGCATCTCTTCTTAACCAATGTTTTTGTAATATGTCCAGTTTGGTATAATTGTTTACTTAAACTGTAGTTATTTTTTTATTATTTTAAAGACTGTAAAACTAATTTACTTAAAATGTTTTGTAATGCTTTGGAACTTTTCTCCCCAAGCGTTCTCTGAAAATGGGCTCCTACCCAGTCGGACTTTCCTGTTAATCAAATGTCAATAAGTCCGTAAATAAAATGAATGTTAATTGTACTCTGAATTAGGAATGCGGTCCATTCCCATCATATTAGAAACCCAAAAGACTTGAAGAACTTAAACCAAGAGACACAAAGTCATAAAATATCAAGATTTGCAGGTAGAAATGATGTCAGTGTAGAAGAAGGATACCCACACAGTTCTAATAGTAGGAGCAACAGGTCTTATAAAAAAATAATTTACATTCTTGTGTGGATATGCTACCAGTGCATGTAATCCCTTGTGAATTGCACAAGAAGGCAGTTCTGAGCACATTACTGGTGCTGAGAAGAGCACTACTGGCTAATATTAAAGACTAATTTCATAAACTCTAATCGCACCTTGACTTGGGAATGGGGTCCATTGCTGAATTTGTTGTCATGGTATTAGAATCACAAAATATCTGGAGAGATTAAGTGCTGTGAGGCAGCTGTACTAAATACTAAGTCACTGTACATCATGCTGATAATAAAACCACAGCTCAGAAACAGCATAAAAATATGTAACAAGACAGGTAAGTAACAGTGATTGTAAAATGACTTTCCTGGATGAAGGTGTTAAGGGAATTTATACACTTCTCATGGTTAATGGGCGATACACTCCATGGTAGGTGGCTACTTCGTCATCAACTTACAGTTTATTATGCCTTATTGCTCAAGTTCTAGGACCTAAATTTTCATTCCATACATTCTACCCACCTTTCCACCCAGAATGTGCATTTAATAATAATAACTATTTGTTAAACAAGCAGAGCCACTGGTCAAACAGCCCCTTTTTAGGAGCACTGTCTGGCTAAACAACTTACTCAAGGTCACACAGTGGGCAAATGAAGGCTTCATCAGACTAAAATACATAAAAAATCTCCAAGCTCAAATCTCTGACATATTTCAGATATTAATAGGTTTTGAATAGCCTCTATATTTATGTTACTTTTATATATTATCATTAGAGTAATGGTTATTTTGTTAATGACTTCATTCAGTTGTTTAAATGTCAGTATTAAATAACTTGGAAGTATGTTTTCCAGATGGATTAACCTGTTCCCTGCGCATTGTATATTAATTAGCAGTGGATGATGTCAGAATTTGGTTTGACCTTTGGATGAACATGTTCCATTATTTAAATGCTTGGAGATTTTTTATGTATTTTAGTCTGATGAAGCCTTTGTGGTGAAAGCGCTAACTATTCTATTCTATTAAATTTGGACTGTTTGTAGAAGTCCGCATCTCCATATCATTTCATATGAACTGTTTAGTGGTGTTCTAGTGTTCGTTGATACTGTCTGCCGTGTATAGCCTCTGTGGATGGTTTTTATCTTGCTGGTTCTTTATCTTGTCTTTGAAACCACAGCAGCTTTTACCCTTTGGTGGTGCTTTCGTTTATTATTGCTGTTTGCCTCTAGTTTTATCACACACCGTCAAGGGGACATGGCAGTAACGGTTGGTAACAATATTGAGTTACTGTACACTTTACATGGACATGAGATGGGGAACCGGAAGTCAACTCACTTCCAGGAGTGTGTATCCGGTAAAGAAAATCTACTGATGTTATACGAGCCGACTGTTGAGAATGGTGCTGAGGGCCCTGAAGTGGAAAGCTTGGCGGGTCTTACTGATGACTTGAATAGGTTGGAATTGGATTTTCTTAAACTGAAATGGATGCAATTGCAGTGCCAGCACTTTGATGTTTGTCTATAGAAGAAAATTGTGCCTAGAGGCCTGCGCATCTTGAAAATGCCAACGACAGGTAATTTACATCCTGAACTTTTATTTAAATGGCAACAGCTCAATCTGGATCTTAGTTTTAATTACATGAAACTATTGAATTAATTTTTTAATCCAGAGGAGAAGCGGCTAAGGAACCATGTAATTAAACAGCAAGAAATGATTTTTTTGAAATATCAGTGTTCCAAGACTGAAATGGGTATGGAGAGGTTATTGGACAATGTCTCAATTTACGAGAAAAGACTGACTGAACAGAAAAAGAGTAAAATTTATAGAGATGTTAAAGACTTTAAGCTAGGCCATGTCTTTACTTGGCCTAGAGGTAATAGTGGTATAACCGAGACTAGTGGAACCGGACGGACTTCTAATGTAGCTGTGAATGTGATGCCAATAAGAACGGGTTTGGCAAATCAAGAAAATATTGTATGCAATCCAATGGTTGAAGTCAGTGTGAATGATGGTGATGGGCCTGTTTTAGAACTCCCAGTTTCTTCTGGGGAATTTAACAACAATATTTTAGGTAATGGTGACTCTGCTTTAGAGTCTAACAGTAATACCACTAATGCATCTTTGTTGAATATTAACAGCAATGAACAGGTGGTTAGGAGGAAAATTATACACAATACAGCAATGCACTCACAATCACAGGATCATGGCAGTAATTCGCACATCCCTTTCCCTATAGAGCCATTTCTAAAACCAGGAGGCAGAGGTCTTTCAACAGAGGGAGACAGAAACGGAAGGGATCGGGGGGCGAACATACGGGTCCTACCTTGAAGAAAATGTGGGAACGGGTGGACAGTCTTTAGTCATTAATCTGTCTAGCAGGAATTTAAGTAGGTTTGAGATACAAGTGTTAAACAAGGGACTTATGTTTATACCCACTAGTAAGAGTGACTTAACTGACTCTGTTATAGATGTTAAATTGTTTGCATGTAATGTCCAACTCAGGTTGGACTATGGCGATAACAGTGGTCAAGGGGGATCCAAAGTGTTCCGACCCCCGAGTACATTTGTCCCTGTATTACACCCTCTTGTTGATACTTTCTCAAAATTAGTAGAACAGGATTTACATAAGATGAATAAAGTGGATAATAAGAAAAACAATAATTTATCATTCCCATTAAGGAAAGCTCTTACAGATTTAAGCAGGGATTCTTCCATATTTATTAGGCCAGCTGATAAGGGCGGGCCAATTGTATTGATGGACCGCATTGCCTACATAGGAGACATGAGAGCCATGTTACAAGAGGAGAACTACTACACTAGAATAGATATGGTGGAAGTAGTTAAGAAGATTTATAAAATTTATGATATGCTGGATGATTTTTTGAAAAGTCAAGATATTAGTTTGGAACTGTTCAAGTTTTTGAGGGTGAACAACCCTTTGATACCTATAATTCAAGGACTGCCTAAAGTTCACAAGTCTTTATCTAAATCACCTCTACGACCCATAGTAGCAGGACGGGAGTGGGTTACCGAACCATTTTCTCTCTATTTAGAATATTTTTTGAGACCTGTTGTTGATGCAAACACAGTTATATTGAGGGATAGTAAACAGTTTTTGTTGAATATGTGCACATATATGAAAAATGTAAGTGACGATGAATCCTACATTTTGGTAACATTAGATGTTAAGAGTCTCTTCACTGTAATACCGAATTATATAGGGGTTGTCAAGATACATCGATACTTATCTTTGCACTCTGATTTGGGCAGTAAAGCAATAGATCTCTTGACTTTGTTTTTAGAAACTGTTTTATAAAACAACATTTTTTTGTTTGCTAGCATTGCATACATCCAAAATGATGGCATAGCTATGGGCACTTCATGTGCAAATAGCTACGCCAACATATTGATGGCCAACTGGGAGGAAGAACTGCTGTTCCCACTTGAAGAGTTTAAACAGAATGTTGGATTTTATAAACGTTTTGTTGATGATCTTTTTTTGATTTGGAAAGGAGATGATGTCAGCCTTTTTGATTTTGTTTCAACTATTAATGGTTTGACTGACTTTCTTAGTTTTACTGTTAGCTCTTCCAGGCACAGTATTTCTTTTTTGGATGTCAGTATTGAGAGACTTGGCAATGGTCTACTTAACACGGCAGTCCATAGGAAAGCCTGTCATAGGAATACGTTGCTACACAGGAACAGCATGTATCCTTATTTTGTGTTTGGCAATGTAGTTAGAGGCCAGGTCATGAGAGCCTCTGACTTAATTACAGAGGAAGGGTACCAACAGGAATTAACTGACCTAAGGAAAAGGTTTTTAGATAGACAGTACAGTTCTTCAGAAGTGGATAAAGCAATTACGGAGGTTAACCTATTGAGGACATCCAGGGTGCGTCCTCATTTCTCTGATAATGATACCTTGGGGGATATTGTACAACAAACTAGAAGTATTGGTAGTTTGAGAATGCCTATGTTTTTTACCTCAGACACACGTAGGATCAGAGATATTGTTGAGAGACACTGGGATACACTTCTTCTGGATGAAAATATTGGTGGGATAATAGGTACTGTCTGCCATGTATAGCCTCTGTGGATGGCTTTTATCTTGCTGGTTCTTTATACTATCTACATTTTGATTAAACTGTTGTGGAAAGTCATATTTTGCTGGATTGTAAACAATTAAGGATATTCTAGGGGTTATTTTTTTCTTAGGAGGCAGACTGAGAACCAAAAAGAGTGAGGTCTATTAAAGATGGCAGAATGTCTTTTAAGCTTCTTGTCTCAGACATATGTAAATGTTACAGTCACTATACAACCTGCAATAAGATGGCAATAACAACACGGATATGATTCCTTGTTTGGTTTTAGAATAACAAGGTAGGTTACTTGATTTTGGAATAAGATGGTTAAGTCATGCACATTCTACATGGCAAGAAAGGGAGAGAAAAATAGAAATCTGATGTCAGGGTAAAACTCTTCTCCAGTTCTGCACTAATGTCATCATGCACTTGAGTTTTGTTGGGTTTTACGTTACTGATTGTTACTGTATTTTGCAATGTGAATGGAACTGTCAAAGCTGGCTTTTAGAATCATGTTGCAGATGCCAAAAGACAGTTGAAATATTGGTGTGTGTGTGTGTGTGTGTGTGTGTGTGTGTGTGTGTGTGTGTGTGTGTGTGTGTGTGTGTGTGTGTGTGTGTGTGTGTGTGTCCCCTCATGTATGTGCACGAGCACATGTAATATGAGGTGTTTCCAGAGATCATATCACCACTAAGCAGATTCCCCAAGACCCACTAGCTGAGTGTACTCAGCCCCAATTTGCCTTTAACAATACAGTTTATTCATTTATACCCTGCTATAGGGCACTGACCATGTTTTCTTCATACTCATTTCCTTTGATTTTAATTTTTTTTTGGAGTTCTGTTGTTACTTATCATATTTTCTCAATGTACAAACCATATTCACTTTTCCCTTTTTGATTAATTCTGGTAATTCACTCTCCACTTTCTCCTTGGCCTTTTGAAATATCTTTGGTATCCTTTTTCTGGCTTCCTTATGCTCACATCTACATTGCCTCTTTATTTTGTAGCTTATCCTGGAATGTCTTTTCTGTTGTTCTGGCTGAACCACACTGCCCTCTTCTTTTAGCTTTACTATTTCAGCTTTCACTAATTACAATTGCTCCCCTATTTCTGCATGATTACTTTGTAGTCCCATATTTGGCCTTGCTTGTCTGCCAACTGCCATTTAGGTCTCTAACACCTCTGTCTTTGGCTAATAGTATGTCCAGAATTTTTTCTATCCTTGCACTTTCCTTTCCTCTGCTAATTGGTTACAGTCCGGGTGGTCTGCTCCTTAAACCATTCTCCTTTCTAGATTTAGTTGCTGGAATATTGCATTTAGCATCTTGGTCTCAAGTATGTGTACTGTGTATATACTTGAAAATGCATATATGTGCATGGTGCACAGTGAAAACAAGTTAACTTGCAGCAGAGTGAGCAAATCATGCACTGCATTTTGTTCATAGGAGATTACTAGGCAAACTGCCTTGAAGGACCATTTTAATCTTAGCCAATAAATTGGGCTCAGAATCAAACTTTGTACCTTGTGTCTAAAAGGTGAGGACCTTAACCATTGTACTAAACCACACCCTTATGTGAGCCATACCCAATACTGTCTTGTATGTATGTATAAGAACCAGTGATTTGCATGAGACAAATACCTAACAAATGGAATAGCTACATTTTCATTTTTCTAGTTTCACTAAAGTGCAATTTCATCAAAAACATACTTTACGGAAAACTGCGTGTGTGTCTGTGCATGCGCGCATGTGTGTGTGTGTGTGTGTGTGTGTGTGTGTGCACGCGCATGTGTGTGCGTGCGTGTGTGTGTGTGTGTGTGTGTGTGTGTGTGTGTGTGTGTGTGTGTGTGTGTGTGTGCATGCTGGGGGAGTTGCTACCTTTCTCTAGGGCATGTGAACTTTGTTTTAGTTTTATTAAAAGTTTTTCCATAACTGGGTTTCAGGGAGTTTGTTATAAGGGAAAGAAAGAAAAAAGGTTTCCTTGTAGAACATTTCTTAAAAAAAAACTGCCCTTTGGGGACACAGCATTCCAGGAGACATACTATATCTCTAACAAAGCTAATGTCAAGGCCTGCCCTTGTATGTGCATTTCATCATTGCTAGATAAAAAGGCAATAACTCTTGTAAGAAAAGAACAAAATTGTATAGTGGTATTTGAGATAGAATCTTTGTGTCTGTCATACTGGCAGATTGGTTATTGCATGTGCAAATTAACAATGAAATTGGCATAAAAAGCATAAAATAGTTAAATGAAAAATAGTTATGATACACTGGCAGTTTAGTGGCAAAAATAAGTGACTAGAAAGCGGACCTTCCTACACTAAAGTGCTTCTTTCATGTCACAGCTTAAATGAACCTATAAAAGAAACAAATGTGGAATTTATCCACTAATGGGTTTAGTTAATATTGAGAAAAAGAGATGATTCATGAAGACAGAGATTTTTATATGCAGGTATTATTAAAAGGTCAAAGAAAATATTGTTTCATATGGTTATATGTTACATTAGTGGCAATATACAATATTTTTTTATAATATTAAAAGGGACAGTTAATAACTATGCTTAAGCACACACAGAGTAAATTTATTTGCAAGACCAGAGAAAACAAACAGAATTTCATATAACAGTGTAAACAACCTACATGACTTCAGAGTTTTTATATACAAAAAAAAATATTTATTTGTATTTGTTTTCCAGAGCAGAGCACTGATCTCCATAGACATTTATTAGACTCAGTCTGGGAGCATGGGAGTCAAACCTTGCAACACTTGATCACAGGACAAGGCTCGAGAATTGAAAGGAGTCAATACAGATTGAATTGTAGTTAAAAATAATAAAAAAAACTCTCCAGGTAGTGCAATGTGATAGGAGAAACAGAGCAATGAGCAGTCACTCACAAGATAGATGGACGATTCAGAGGCACAGTCAGTGTGACCACACTAGGCCTCAGTGTACCATAGCCAAATGGGAACATTGTTAAAGTGAAGGTCATGGCAAATCTAAGTTAGAATAAATAATATGGCAGAACAATTCATAAGTATAAAAATAACACAAAAGCAAAACCAATACAGTAGCTGTTTGAAGAAAACTCCTGATGGTCAGAGACTGAGACTAATTAAATCATATTAAAAGTAGCTGCAAGATTAACACAAATTTATATTTTCAAGGTTATCTCACAACCAATAGCAACAGAGATGTATGTCTTCACCCGCCATACTGTAGAGTCATCTGATTGTGTCTATCATTTCATTCCCCCAAAGACACAGAAATAGTGGACCACTACTGTGTGGATAGGGGGACCATGACAGAATTGGTAAAGATGGGCCCTTATATTGAGGCTCATGTGATTCATGGAATACCTTTTCTTGTGGACACCAAGATATCTGTAATTTTGAGAATGCTGGCCACAGGCCTTTCGTTGACAAGAGATACAATGTATGTATCCCTAGCTTCTGCCTCAGGGATACTACATCAGTTTCTCAATTCCATGTTACAGTTCATGGAGGAGCACATACAGGTACCCTTCTCAATCAACTGCATCCCAGTGGTAGTAGAGCTGTACCTTCTCAATCAACTGCATCCCAGTGGTAGTAGAGCTATACCTTCTCAGTCAACTGCATCCCAGTGGTAGTAGAGCTATACCTTCTCAATCAACTGCATCCCAGTGGTAGTAGAGCTATACCTTTTCAATCAACTGCATCCCAATGGTAGTAGAGCTATAAACAGTGACATGCAAAATCTATAGGCCGCATACTTTGTGCAGCCTAATATTGACGCTAAAGTCATGATGTATCTAGAATAACTCTGTGACTCTGAGCAAGTCACTTAACCAGACAGGACTCCCGGCTGAGTCTGAAAAAGGTCCATGGAGATAAGTGCTCTACCCTGGTTAAGAAACACAAATAAAATAAAATAAAAATAAAATAAAAATATGACCATAATCATTAGGACTACTGGTCTGAGTGAGGCAGGCTGCCCTGCACGTTATATGTTAGGTAATACCCAACTGACACCTGAAGTGCTCTATGAAGTTCTGCACCAAGTTTGAGTCCTCTACTAGGAATGAGGGACTTGTGATGACCCCAAGAAAGAGATGTCAGGAATTGAACAGAATACCTTTAATAAACGTTTTTTAGCATCTTAGAGTGGCACCTTATATGCAAATTTTTCACAATATATATAAAAGTTTATGTATTTATGATTGCATTGTATTTTATGCATATCTTAGCTGGCATTTTGTATATAATTTTTCTCTATGCACTCTGTCTGAATCTTTTAATCTTACCTTATCTGATACATAGCAAGCCACGACATTTACCTTTTTTTTTTTTAAACTTCACACTTATTGTAAACATACAAGAAAAATAGCAAATATAACAAAATGATGAAAAAACACAAAAACAACTTGTTACCGGAATGCAATTGAGGACTATTTATACTTCAAAATTTTAAAACTCTAATTTTAAGGATCTGTATATAACACCCATCATCAAGTGCTTACCCCATTGATACCTCCCACATTGTATACTCTGCTCTTAAGCATACACCATCTAACAGAATAATGATGATATTTATCAATACATAATATAATGTGTGCATTTTCTATGTGTCTCTCTCTCTCAACACTTAAAGCATACAAAAATGTTTAACCTGTAATCTAACTTAAGTTTAAAGTCCCCTTAAACTAGACCTAAACTTAGACTAAGCTGGGCACAGAAAGTGATACATATCTTCACTCCACCAAAGCGTACCATGAGACCTTACATCTCAAAGCATAAATGTAATGTAGCCTTATTAAAACCCTTCCACAGTCTTCATTTTTAAATATTCTCCCTCGTAGATGAGATTCTTCTGCTTCTAAAGTACTTAACATTAGGGGAGGGGAAACGGCTACCTACGAAATCCTTAACCCATTTCCAAGGAGACTGAAATGAATCAGTATATGCATTCACTGTTGCAACTAGATTAACTAGCCAGGATCTGAAAATTATATCACAGGACTCTATAGCAGGGTGGGTTAGTGAAAGGAAGATAGAATCAGTAACTGGTACTATCTTTCTTAGACTTTTCCCTAGCTGATTCCAGAGTAGTACCATAATGGATGGACAACTGATGAATTTCTGAAATGCTGATTCCCCAAATAATCCTCAGCCTTGACAAGTTTTGCTGCTCTCTAGATCAGTGTGTAAGCTACTGTGTGGTGACTGGTATCCACCCATCCAAAACATAATCACATTCTTCTCTAACAAGTGAAGGAGCTTCTTCGAACCAAATATCTGCCACACCTTATGCTTACCCTCTTTGGAGGAAGTCAGGTATACAACATCAACATAGGCTCTAGACATTTGTCTAGCTTCCTCTATGTCAGTCCCATGGAGTAGATAGTACATGTAAACATCCTTCACTTTAGCTGGAGTCTCCCTCTCTCTTTTTGCAGAAACCACAGCATTTACCTGCAAAAAGGTCCTTGCAACACAGTGATAACTGAAGCATGTCGTGTTCTGTGTATCACAAGCCCATAACATCCCACATAAAGCCTCTACCACAACTGAGGATTTGTAAAATTGTGTTTCCTTCTACCTTGTGTGTTTCTGCAACTGTTGCAGTGCTACAAAGCCCACCAATGCACTTAAATGCCATGTTATGTCACCCAGCCTTCTCATGCCATACACTCTCAATGAAAACAGATGTATGCATACTCCATGACCTTAGACGACTGGTGTAAGACCCTTAGTGTTTGTATGCATGCAGCACAGTGGTCATCAATGAGCATGTCATTGACACCCCTTATTATGAACCACATAGTGCCTACTACACATCCATGTCCTCTTCAGAACCCTACCTCCCCCCTTCCACTACTACTCATGATGCAGAAGATACTTTTGGGAATTATGTACTCCCATACAGTACATATAACAGCAAAGGAAAGTCAAAATTGTGACACCCAGCCTAACCATAAGGCTTGTATATCCTACAGCCTACAAAACACACTCAGACCTCCTGCTGCAACACTTAAGAACTGCAGCAGCACACTTCATAGCGGTTCTCCAACATTTATAGGGGCAGTATCCTCTTTCCACGTAATACAGGTGTAACTTTTTGAAACTCCAACCAGAATGTCAAGCAGAAAAGAGCACTCTATGACTCCATTAACAGCTGCAGATTATGTAGCATGATGAGCGCTACAGTGGCTGTGGCTGTACTTGTTAAGCAGGTTTGAGGTTCACAGCATCAGAATTACCCTATTGAGCCAATTTTGAGTGAATTTCGCTGAATCACACTTTTATAGCACTGCACATCTGCCCAATGCTGCATTACTATGATCCTATGATCCTACAAGGCTCATCTCAGATCATGAACTAGCAGGAGGACCTGAAAAGGTATTGGACATGCTTGGATGAGTCACTGGACCCTACAACCTTGTCATGAAATGAAATTTATCATTAAAGCCCATAGATGTGGTAAAGAACAAAACCGGAAGCAGATGTGGATGCTGTGGTGTAGTGACACTCACACCAGTGTATTGTTCATACACAAGCACCATCCTACCATGCTGTGTATGTTCACAACAATATACAGTGGCAGCATAACATGTCACACATACTCAGTGCCTAATCTTACACATCATGTGTCAGCAGCAACAGCATGCATAGACATGTGTACGACCATATTCCTCTGAACTCTGACCTGTTAAGTGGCTATGGCTTTAGAAGGTCTTGAGGGTGGCAGGGCTTCTAGGTGGTGTCTAAAAGACTTAGGAGTCTAAAATATTAATGTTCTTCATGTGCAGAGTCCACTGGGAGCACCGGTGTTAGGACTTCTGTGAGTCTAGGCACTCCAATATATGGTGGATGCCTAGAACAGCCTTTACCAGATTGGTGATTATTGCATCTGTGATCACCTACTCTAGAGAGCTGTGCAGATATCAGTAAAATAACCACAACAGGCACCGTCTATACCTTCTGCACCATTAAGAAGAAGAGGTCAGAAAGAGTACTCCTGATGTGTATAGCTAGCAGGTCTACTTAGTGTAATTTACTGCAGAAATGCAAAGGCCTTTGTAGAATTTATTTTCATACATCATTTTATTTTCAGTACTGTTTTTTAGCTTCTGAGCAGACAAATAGAACAGACGCCCACTTCAGAGATGTACTATAGCTGGCAGGAATAGGAGGAGGTGATGATGGCATTAGTGGATCAACAGCGTTTTCTACACTGGCCAGCTGGAGAACATCTATGTCACACCAATGCATGGCACTGCACAGCTTGCTAAATGAGACAGGGTCCAGCAGAGAGGACTGTCACATAAGGTGCTGACCACTGCCTGAGTCCTGCTTGGGGCAGTGTGAAAGATAGCCATCACCACCTCACCCCTGATCATGCTAATCACCTTCCTTGTGTTTCGCCTTTTTCCCTTGTTTTCGGTCCAGTGCTCTGTATCACCAGTTGTCCTTCCTTTGTCATTATGAGGCTATGTAATGTACACCATCTTTGTGTTAGCACCTCCCCTGTTGGTCTTTGTGTGTTATGCTTTGTTTTTCTTGTGGTCTCCTGTTCCCATGCTTATACTCTCTTTCTTTCTCCCCACCTTCTCCTTACATCCTTCTCCTTCCACCCTTCTTGAAAAAAAAATAAAAATGGGCAAACATTTTAAACAAATGTATACCCTTTCTCCTCTCTCCGATACGCTTTTCCCTTCCTTGTGTCTTCTGCATGTTACTCTGCTTATTCTTCCCCATTTCTGGCTATCCTCTGCTCCAAACCTCATCCCCATTTGTATGAAAAAAAAAACTGGTAGAGACTTTACTTGGAGCCACATATTATGGCTCTAAGCAATTATTATACTGTCACTAAATTGTACAAAAGGGCCTGCACACTCATGTGCCTTATGTTTAATTAATAATCGATTTTAGCCATGTCACACTACTTGGCATTATTGCAGTCACCATTGCATGGCCACATTAGGCAGGTTTCTGAATCCCAGAGACTGTGTACAAAACTTGTTAAATACCTTCTTGGTAGTGACAGAAAAATCTACACAGTATTAAGAATGTCAGTGCTTAGAAAGAGATGCATTTCCAAAATAGTAAGGCATGCCGGACATAAGAATATATTGATGATATATAGGAGGCTGAGCAATTTACTTAGAGAGAATAGAATTGTAGTGAACTGTTAATATGGAATAAGGAAAAAAACGTTTCAGTGTCACAGACTTGTCATGCAGTCTAGTAGCCCCAGCTAAACTGTCTGAAAAAAGATTCTTAAGTATGGCAGAAACCTTGCAGAAATTGCAAATGTTCATCGTAGTCACTGTTGCAGTACCTAGTATAGGGAAATACTACCTGCATGAGCCCACAGTCAGCACAAATACAAGAACATTTCATTACCCCCAGCTAGCAGACATCCTCCCTACCCAACATCAGCACATCGCTATTATTATAAAGGAGGCATCAGCCAACACCATTTTAAGTTCTTTCTTGCCATGTTAGATCAATGCAGAATGGTGTCAGTTGCATTATTAGTTCATCAGTTAGGTTGAAGACCAGAGATCACCAAAGCTATGCACCCCACTGGGTGACCTTCTTAGTATTTTTTACCTGTTTTTGCCTCTGTTTAGTGTACAAATTCTGAACAAGGAGTTTCATTCCTATTGTTTTTTTCTGCTTATTGCTTAGAGCCATAAGCATGGCATCTTAACTGTGAGCTCTGTCTTCATTTTAATCATAAGATGATTAGGTGTAGGGCTAGTTACTTAACTGAAGGCAGTGATAGTCTTAGACATTCAACGTCATCTACTGTTCCCCAGGCAGAACTCACTAAGAAGAGCAAAGAGGCAATTTAGTTGTGTCCAATTCCCTACCCCATATGTAAATAGTTAATTCAGGTAATGTGCTTTTGCAGCCCCTGACATCAGTGACTGCAGGGCCTGCATGTTCTAGCATGACCCCCCTGTGAAGATCATCATGTAATTGGTCCCTTCCATGCCATTTCAAGCTAGAGTCAGTTGGATCCAAGATGACTTTGCAGGTTCCAGCTTCCAACGCTAGTGCCACAGTTCAGGAATATGAGGGCATAATCCCTCCGATAAGAGCTAGGGAAGTTCATTTTGCAGCCTGGTCAAAGGCCAGAGATGCCCATCCATATTTCAAGACCTTACAATCCACTCATGACCCTTAAACCAAAGTAGAAACTGGAGTTACACCTGTTATTGTTGATATCCCTGCATCCCATGTCATCTCACAGGACCTAGTTAGACTGGCACAGTATTTCATGGACCATGAAATCCTAGTATCCTTCTCTGGAAAGGGAACATGTGGCAGGAACGTCCTCTGGAAAAAGAAAAAGGGATGCCTTCCCCTAGATTGACTTTGATTCTTGTGATTCTAATGAGGAGGAATTGGTTTATGTGGGACTCACCACTAATACCTTTGATTTTGAAGATACCCTGTACTCAGCTTCCCCTCCTGGGGACTTATCATTTGGGAGCACACTGTACAGAATGAAAGAGTCCCTCAACTGGGATTCTAGAGAGTTCTACCAGGCTCATAAGCATTATAAGACTTTTTTAGTCTTCCCAGTTCATGTCATTTTGCATGATGTTTTCTCTGACATATTCTGGCAGCCTGGTCCCCTTCCCCCTGCTTTTAGGAAGCCAGATTACTTCTACAGGGTGATGAGCACCCACAGGTATCTTTACAAGAACCAAACAACAAACTCAGCTGTGGTGTCTCTGGAGTCTGACAAGGGAAACTGTGGGCCTGCATCCAAGAACCCCTTGCCAAATGACTGGGAAAGTTAGATAGCAGACATTTGGCAGAAAAACGCGTACTTCTATTACACTGGCTGAGAGAGCTTTCAGCTGTCAGTTCCATATGCTCAAACACCTGTAGTCTGTACAGGAACAGATTAAAGCTAAGGCAGAGATATTTCAGGATAATTTTATTTATTTTTTTTATTTTATTTAACATTTGTTGACCGGGAAAGTCCAACTAGGTTCTACAGAGACTGTTTTCAGTGGAGACCCAGGGAGAAATGCTCCAGACGCATGTCTTTGGAATGTGAGAGGAAACCAGAGTACCCGGAGGAAACCCACGCGAACACAGGGAGAACATGCAAACTCTGCACAGAAGGCACCCCAGTTGAGAATCGAACCAGTGAACCTCTTGCTGTGAGGCGACAATGTTAATTGCTGCACCACTGCGCCGCTGCAGGATAAGAACTTCAAGAGTGACATTTACTAACTGGCCAGTGTTGGCCTCCAGGTGTCCAGATATTTGCAAAAATCAGGCTATGATGTTCTAGATGCACCATTCAGGGCAGCAGCTTTGGGGTCAGTGACACAGAGACATGCCTGGTCGAGCTGTCAGCCACTTTCAGCATCATTAAATCTGAACTACTTAGGGTCCCTTTGGACAAGGAATTTCCTCTTGGACCTCATACTGAGAAAGTTTTTCAAAAGGAGAAGACTCTGAAGGTGGCTAGAAATATCTACCTCCCCATCTAGCTACATCAAAAATTCTGCTAAAACATTGCCTCCACCTCCCCAACAAGACAAATGTAAGAAGCCCAGGGAGAAATAGGTCAAGTTCCAGAACAGTGGCGACATGACACCTGACCTAGGAGTCCAAGGGCCCAGACCCCAGCAGGAAGCAGATGAGAATATTCCAAGCACTTCCTCTCCTTCATATCCCACCACAATCTCACCCCCAACCTTTAACCTCTCAGATTTTAGGAAGAAGTTTCCTTCCTCTTTTCAGCAAGGCAACAAATTACTCAGGGCAAATGGGTACTTCAAACTACAAGGAAAAGCTACTCCTTGCAGCTTTGGAGGATTTCATCCTTCTTAGGGATTCATTCATTCCCAAAGTAACAAAAACATCTCATTCCCAATCAACTCCAGATCTTCCTACAACAATGGTCCATTAAGCTTGCCTCCCCATAAGAGGCAGGCACAGGATTTTATCCAAGGCTCTTCCTAGTCACCAAGAAGAAGGAAGGAGGGATCATGGAGACCAATTTTAGACTTTTGCAGATGAATCCAGTGTCTATTAGTATCCAAATTCAAGATGCATATACTTCACAAATTATTACCTCTCAACATGCCAACTGCATGGATGCTAACTTTGGATTTGAAAGACACCCACCTTATCATTTTTATTGCACAGAAGCACAGAAATTCCTACACTTCAGGCCAGGCAGATCCCATTTCCAATTGTGTGCCTTACTATTTGGTTTATCTACTGCACCAAAAGTGTTCAACAAATATCTGTCATCCATCATAGCCTTCTGCAGGACCATAGACATGTACATTGATCCCTATTTGGATGTCTGTCTGAGTGAAACAACATCCCTAGATGAGCTGCACAGAGCCTTGCAAGTCACCATAGAATGTTTACAGAAGGTAGGCTTCACCCTAAACATCCAAAAACTACACCAGGACTCATCTTCCTGGGGGCTGTTCTAGATTCTGTCCAACAGAAAGCCTGCTTATCTCAAGACAAAATCTGATCCCTGTCAACTTACTTCAGGCTCACCTGTAGGAAAGAAGCCATCTCAGATAGAGAGTCCCTCAGGCTCTTGGAGCACATGGAATTATACATCTTGATGGTTTCCCTGGCAAAGCTCTACATGAGGAAATTACAGCAGTTCCTAAAAACTGCTGGTCCCAGCACCAAGAACATTTAGAGACTCCAAACCCTCTCCTCCCCTCTGCTGTCTAAAAAGATGTGGTGGGAGGGAACATTACAACAAACCTGAAGCTTAATTCAAAACCCAAGAGCCTTGTCAAGTATGAAGCACAGACAGCTCAGATCTGGCCTGGGGTGCTCACTTGGAAGATCTGACAGTGTAAGGGACATGCAAGGGACATGGTAGAGGTGTATGGAAAAACAACACATAAACATAAAGGAAATGAAAACAGTCATTCTAGCTATGAGAGCATTCAAAGACAGACTGAAACAAAACTTTTAAAAATCAGGACAGACAACACCATGGCCATGTGGTATATAAACAAGTAGGGGGATACCCACTCTTAGTATCTGTGCAGATTCAGAATGGAACTTTGGGATCTGGCTCAGGATCTGTCACCTGTAGCCTCTTCCATCTAAGGACAAGAAAGCCTCATAACCAGCTGTCTGTGCAGAACATCACTGCATCCAAATGAAAAGATGTTGAATAGAGTGATCTTTCTCAATCTTGTACACCTGTGAGGTGTGCCAGATAAAAAACTTTTTGCATCTACCCAGAATACCTCAGAGAGGGCTGTGTAAGATAGATGCCTTTCTCTTCTCATTAAAAGGACTCTTTCTGTATGTCTTCCCTCTGTTGCCTCTCATCACCAGGGTATTTCAGAAAATCAGGGCAGATGGGCCAAAGATGATCATGATTGCACCACACTGCCCCATACAACACTGGTTCTCCCTCCATTTGTCCATCGGGGGGGATGATCAGACCCTTGCCACACTGTGTGTGTGTGTGTGTGTGTGTGTGTGTGTGTGTGTGTGTGTGTGTGTGTGTGTGTGTGTGTGTGCGTGTGTGAACCTTTTTTCCCAGAGCAAAGGATCTGTCATTGACACATATCTCAAAACACTAAACCTCACAGGTTGGATGATTTATCTTTAATCCCTCCTAAATATCTATTCTCTGAGGACATGATCTGTGTTGTGAGAAAAGCCAGAACACCAAGTCCTAGGATGTCATATCTTGCTAAGTGGAAAAGGTTTTCTATTTGGTGCAAATCAAAGAGGGTACTTTCTAAGACAATGAGTTTAGCACAGGTTCTGGAATATATATCCTCACTGTATAAGGAAGGTCTGTCCTATTCCTCCATCAATGTACATGCCTCAACCTTTTCCACACATCTGTCTACTCTCATCCTTACATGAAACAATTTCTCAATGAAATTTTGCATCTTAGACCTCCCAGGAAACATCCCACTCTGACTTGGAATCTTAACTTTGTTTTAGAGAAGTTCATGTTACCTCTCTTTGAGCCAGCTATCTTTGCTCTCATCATAATGCTCACCTAGAAATCTCCTCTCCTCTCTTCTTCAGAGTATGTTTGAGCTGCAAGCACTCATGTGCAAGGAGCCTTTCCTGATTTTCCATAAAGACAGGGTCATCCTCAGAATCCTTTCATGTCCAAGGTTCATTCAGAGCTCTCTTTCAACAAGGCCATTCACTTTCCAGTCTTCTTTCCAAACCCCTAAAACAAGGGAGAAACAATTCAACATTCTTTGGATGTGCACAGGCAACTGAGATTCTCTACATGCACCACTTGCATAGAATCAACTGTCCTATACACCAGACAAATGCCCGATTTCCTTTGTAGTGGGTAAGAAGGTCTGTGGATAAACAACCCATTTGTAAAAATTCATTGCCAAGTTAATTGCTTTCTGCAGCCACCACCACCATGGCAAACAAATTTGGATGATCATTAAGGCTTATCCTACCAGGGCAAAAGCAACTTAAGTAGGTCTCAACTCGGTCTATTCTGGAAGCAGCTACTTGGTCTCAGAAGCATAGCTAGTTCAATTAGTGCCCTGGGCTGGTATATAAAACAGCTACCCACCTCTCAGCTCTTCAAGTGAAGATGAACAGCTTATTAATGTAAAAGCTATGCACTCCCACAGCAAAAAAAAAAAAAAAAAAAGACATTCCTTCAACCGACACACCAACCAGGTGGCCAGATGTATGACACATCCCCCTCCCCCTCCATTCAGGTGTCATTTCTGTGCCCTTCCCCAAACACTCCTTTAACATATTTTATTAAAAAAAATGTTCTTCTTTTAAATTGTAGCAAATGGTTTACTACACATGCAGCAATCAGTTGCTACACTTTATATCTGTCTTTACGGAGTGCTTCAGCACTCATGTTATATTTAGAAAAAGAAAAAAAAACATTTCTTTTTAAACTGTAGCAAACTGCTTTTCACAAATATAGCAAACAGTTGCTGCAGTTTATAGCCTGCCTTTGCAGAGCACTGTAGTGCTCAGGTTTTAATTAAATTTTTTTTTTTTAAATTTTAAATGGAGCCAGCAGTTAGCCACAGTTCTGACCACACATAGAGCACTACAGCGTTCAAGTTTGACTACAAATGCAGTACCAGCTTGTAAAAGCTGGTATTGCATTAAAGAGCAATAAGGATGGACTGACTGCACTCCCCCAACAATTTAACCCTAGGGCATTTCCCCTCTTTCTCTGCCCCATCTATGCTACAGTTTGGTCTGTACGCATCTTCACAATGTATTACGGCCATAGGACTACCCCTTAGAGCCATAGATGGATTAATCTCTGCTATTCTGCAAAGTCTTATCTCTAGGGTTGCCACCTTTCTACTGTGCCATTTCCTGAGAAACAAGCCCCGCCCCATGCACAATCAAGCCACACCCATTCCTTTTAATAGCCACACCCCTTTACTCCGCCCTTCAGCATAAGTCTTTAATATCACATACAGTTACCAATAAGTAGAAAAGTCAAAAGTAAATAAAAAATACTTCAAAAGGTTCACTACATACAACAGTACATCACACACAAGCATGGGAAAACTAAGCCCAAGTCTCATATCACAGGTAGTACTAAAATGGAAATACAATTAGATATTAAAAACACCAGTTCATTCAAAGCAGTACATTAAGGGTTCACCACACACAATAGTAAAAGAAAAGCAAATGTTTAAAGTATCTTCAGTTTTGCTAGAAATCATTGCTTATACTTGAATGAGCTAAGCTTTGGTATAGACGGTATACCCTAGAAAACACAGATAAAAGGTAAACAGTTGTAATTGTGATGACAAACTAGACAAAAAAGCTACATTTAAGCCTCACTATACTACGAAGACTGTACACCCTAGAAAGACACCCTAGGAAGAAACGCAGGTCAAGGTAAACATCACGGTGATGACAGACTAGAAAGACAGATCTACAGTCCAAGCATCTTAAACAAATCATGTAATCATATATTCACTGTAACATCAAATGAGCTAAGCTTTGGTATAGACGGTATACCCTAGAAAACACAGATAAAAGGTAAACAGTTGTAATTGTGATGACAAACTAGACAAAAAAGCTACATTTAAGCCTCACTATACTACGAAGACTGTACACCCTAGAAAGACACCCTAGGAAGAAAGGTAAACATCACGGTGATGACAGACTAGAAAGACAGATCTACAGTCCAAGCATCTTATACAAATCATGAAGTCATTATACATTCACTGCAACCAAGTCCAAAACCAGATTAGAAACTGTTCTAGTTAATCACCACATGTTGAACATCTAGATAGTGCCAGCACAGCTAGTGAATTAATATAAATTTAATATTTAAAAATTCACTAGTAGCTGTGCTGGCAATATTCATCCCTTGTCACACTAATCTTTGAAAATCTACCTTAATTCCAAAGAATTAAACCATTAAAAAAAATCCACTTACCTCCAGAAAAATCAGCAGCAGGGCTACTAAAACAAGCTCTCAGCAGCAGAACAGAACAGGCAGCTAAAGGGCCAGCAAGCAGGGAACACACCACCACCCAGTCCACAGCACTTCTCCTCCAGCAAAGGCAGCAGGGCTTCCAGGCAGGGCTTACAGGCAGCAGGCAGGGCTTCCAAGCAGGCAGGGCTTCCAGGCAGGGCTTCCAGGCAGGCAGGGCTTCCAGGCAGGGCTTCCAGGCAGGCAGGGCTTCCAGGCAGGGCTTCCAGGCAGGGCTTCCAGGCAGGCAGGGCTTCCAGGCAGGGCTTCCAGGCAGCAGGCAATCCACTGAAGACGATGTCCAAGGCTCCAAGCAAGAATTTCAGATCTTAAGAAGCAGCACCCTTTGTACTACAACAGTAAAGGTAAATACTGAAGCACCGCTTTTATTCTTAAATTTCGCGGGCTTTGCAAGGCTTTGACTACTGACTAAACGTGTTGATTGGCTGCTTGCTGCTGCAGCAAGCAGCCAATCAACGAGTCCAAGACAGGTCACGGGAATGTTTTTTTTTTTTTTTTTATGCTGCGAGCCCTGCCTGGTCGCTATTTCCGGACTCGATTACAAGAACTGTACTGATTTCCGGGCACTCCGGAAAAAAAAACGGAGGGGTGGCAATGCTACTTATCTCCTCAGCTCTCACTTTTTGCTGACTACCCACTCAAAACTAGCTTTGAGAATCTTATCAAGACTTAGAACTGCAACAGTGACTACTAAGTTATGTTAGGAAATTACTGTAATTACAGATGCTCAAGCAGATCACTGTTGCAGTGTCTTTTCCCTCCCACCTGTCCCTCCTTTTTCTTCTGGTATCTACCTAAGGTTGGGGATGGTACTCAGGCTATCACCCTTTCCCTTCCATTCTCCTCAGCTATGTCTAGCCATTTCTTTAGTATAGGGTGAGCCTACAAGACAGATGGACCCTGGTCAAAAAAGAGCTGAAGTTGGTACCAGCCAACAATTCCTTTATACCATTGTTGTTCTGATGTGAGGTGTGGGGGTAGCCACTGGCTGGGGGATGGTGAAATACTCTGGTATTTGGGTAGTGTGTGGGCTCCTGCAGGCAGGAATTCCCAATACTCAATAATGCAACAGGGATCTACTCAAACATCTACAGTTATGGTACATTCCTATCACAACAGTACTTACTGCAGAATATTTTAAGTTTCATAAATTAAATACGATAAGACACTCTTTTGGAATAATTAGAAGAGCTGCAAAATCTGGCTAAACATTATCATGTTGGTGGTGATGCATTAAGAGACAGACTTGTGAGTGCCATATACTGTCATAACATAAAAGCAAACTAATTTCTAAATAAGATTTAGTTTTAGAATAAGAATCAAATGTAGGATGATCTATGTTCAATTAGTGGCATGCATACTGCAGGTATCAGTCCAGGAGGATGGAATGAGTGGTGGATGCTGGCTCACCAATCCTAGGATAGAAGGGGGCAACTGTGTCACACTGCTTGGGTGACGTATAGAGGAACACTAGGAGTTGCACCCATGACAACAAGCCTACTGAACACACACAGCACTATGTGTGTTGGGATGACATGTATGGTAGTATACATGCTGCCAACCTAAAACAAAATTTGTGGCACTCAAGGTGGCTTCTGAATGAGTATTCCAAGTGGGATTTGGTAGGCCACTCCACCAAACCTGAAAGCTGACATGTTCTGTTCCACTTGACTCTCATCCCAGAGGGGACAAGTGGGTTGATTGGGATAACACATGCAGGAACCAATGTTTGACTCTCACTAATACATGTGATGCATGGCTGTTACCCTCAGACAGACTATATGGGCCAAATAAATGTAGGCAGAAAAACATTTGGGCATGTCCTGCATAGGAAAGGAATTGGGGGGTGGATTAAAGGTAAGAGTGTCTATGCAAGTGTGAAGATGTGCATGTAAGATGTTAACTGTTTTTAGTGTAGAATCAGAATAAAGCATAAAGGCGATAGTCAATGAACATACAAATTCAAATGTTAACTGTTTGTTTTTAATGTAGAATCAGAATAAAGCATAAAGGTGATAGTCAATGAAGATACACGTTCAATTGCAAATCTGTAGCAAAAGAATAACAAATGTATGTTTCCGTGTGTGTGTGTGTGTGTGTGTGTGTGTGTGTGTGTGTGTGTGTGTGTGTGTGTGTGTGTGTGTGTGTGTGTGTGTGTGTGTGTGTGTGTGTGTGTGTGTGTGTGTGTGTGTGTGTGTGTGTGTGTGTTTGTGTGTCTTTTTTAATACTAATTGAAGCAACACCCGATCTATAAATGGTTCTGCACTTGTATCACCCCTGGTTAAACTGGTACTATATAGCTATATGGACTTGTGCCATAACTCTGATGCACAAACCTGAATTTACTGTTGTCACAACTGTACCCTCATCTATCATCTCATGTCCTTTATCTTCCTTGTGCCTCCTCCCCTCCTTCCTTTCTTTGAGCTTCTTTAACTCTTTGTATTATTGCCCTATGTCTTATATTTTAAACAAGTTTTTGCATTCATACAGAGTCCATGTAACTGTTAATTTTAATCATAACTGTAAATTATGTAAGTGATGTCAATGATGTCTGAATACTGGAACTGTTGCTCATGAATGAAACTGACAGTAAATGATGAAACAATGCAAATGATGTCCGTGATGTCTGTATAATGGAGCTTTTCTCCCTATACCTCCACCAAAAAAAGCCCCGCTGAGTCAGACTTTCCCAGTAAACAAATGCCGATAAATGAAATAAATAAATAAATGAGTGGGTCTTTGTGTGGTTTGGAGAGGTAATTTACTTCTTTATAGTGCAACATGTTTTTTTATAGCTGAAAGAGTTTTCTATGGTTTGGTGGAGGCTCACTGTGACATTGTCCAAAAATCTATGACCGAATATAACATTGTGTGAGACCTCCCACATTTAAGCAGCACCTGTGTGATACCATTGTATGTAATTTTTTTTCTGAACTTTAAATGAACTGCACATTGACATTTTAGTTGGTCAGAGGCTGAAAGTAGTGACTCATGACCATTGTGCCTGCCTGATTAATACAGGTGCACAGATTCACATGCGCATCATGGTAAGATGGAACCCTACTAATTCTTATTTGAAAATGCCATGAAATAGTTGTAATAGTTTTATTAGAATTCAAGTTTTACCCCCTGTCTTGGGTTCTTGTGTGACTTAAACAATGTTCTATGTGTCACCTTCATTAATAAATGACCACCATAAATGTATGCATGTTTTTTAAATTGTTGTGTTGTTAAGGTTTGCCTTTACAGACATAATTTCATAAAGAAAATATGCTAAAATGCATAACACCTGTCAAGTTTCTGACATTTGTTTAATATTTATTTTGTTACTGCATTTCTTTGTTGTTTTTACAGGTCTGCATTGTCAAGATGTTGTAATGCACCTGTCTACTTGTTTACCACTCAGAAAAATACACCTCAGGGTAGTAAACTGAAATATGAGGTGGACACCAGCGGCACCCTGACGGTCAATTCAGAGGTATTCAGTATGTTTCCCAAAGTAAGTCTGAGTAAGTGTTCTGCTAGAGGTTTCAGAATGATGGAGCAACTAGCATTGCCCTATCATTACTTATATCATGGCAACCAGCTGATCATGTTTGTACAAGTGTTTCTTTTTTGAACAGCTTCTGGCTCCTGGACAGATTCACCATAAGTCATATTTAAATATTTCAGTATATGTTACATATATTAGATGGTAAGAAATTAGTTTTTCTTCATTATTAATAAAGAAAGTAGAACACATTTCGACAAAGTTGTTGATTTTTATAAATGTTTGTGTATGTTTTCCCTTTTCCTTCACATAAGGCCACTTTGTGATTATGACATCAGAATGCTGGCTGTCCAGCAAGAGGTTGATGGATTGTGTGAGAGAAGACCTGCAATAGTCAAGAGGTTGATGGATTGTGTGAGAGAAGACCTGCGATAGTCAAGAGGTTGATGGATTGTGTGAGAGAAGACCTGCGATAGTCAAGAGGTTGATGGATTGTGTGAGAGAAGACCTGCGATAGTCAGGTTTGAGTGTCAAAGAAAGCAGGAGAGTGGCACTGAAGAGAGAGAGAGAGAGAGAGAGAGAGAGAGACAGAGAGAGACAGCGAGAGGGAGAGAGACAGAGAGAGACAGCGAGAGGGAGAGAGACAGAGAGAGACAGCGAGAGGGAGAGAGACAGACAGAGAGACAGCGAGAGGGAGAGAGACAGCGAGAGGGAGAGAGACAGACAGAGAGACAGCGAGAGGGAGAGAGAGACAGCGAGAGGGAGAGAGAGAGAGATGGTGAGAGTTGACAGGACACCTTCACAGTATGTAGAAAATGGTGAAATGGGGTTGATAATGACTGTGATAATTTGACTCTGAGTAGACATGAAAATGTTGAGATGCACACAAAAGTAAAACTAGCGCAAGATTGTTTTCCCCTGATTAGGATTTACAGTGTGTTTACAGCCAGGAAGAGAATTAAACACAGAACACATTGTTTAGAAATTCTAATACTATGGTCTTTTGTTAATTCCTAATTCCTTCTTTTACCACTTAGTTACTCTATGTATTGAAGTATGCATGTATTTCTAATTGCCTTACACCTTACATTGCTGTTAGCTTGGTCATAGGGGTACATCTAGGAATGGGGTATTTTTCATAGATCGTGGCTGTTGCTTCAACCTCTAATCTAACACTCTTCTTTCTCTTATGAAGAAGAGCCGATTCTCTCATTTAGCATTCAGTTGTGAATATCTCCACATGACTTTCTGTGAAGCTGATTGCCTATATCGTATACTTGCTGTCAGCAGATATCATCATCATCATCCCCCTCATTTCCCTCTGCCATGGAGTTGCGGTGTCACATCAACATTAGTCAATGTGATCAAATCACCTAGAGCCAAACAGGTTCACAGTAAAACAATGTCCATGGGGACAAGTGCTTCTTTTCAGTGTGCATTATGTACTTGGGTGTCTGCTGGCACACTGAACCAGAGTGCACTCTAACTTGCTCTAAAGTTCTTTTCCTTCCTTAGATTCGATATCTCTTCCCTTATGTGGTAAGCGTGCATATATGGAGATGTGTGTCATGATGAACACTGCTGTGATATCATTTATAATGCCTGGGAATTACCTGCAGTGAGACATCTTCCTATTCAGCCCAACTTAAAAAGTTTCAAGCATCTCTACAGCAGAGATGGCCTCCTCCTCATGCAAAAAATGTCATGATGATTTGTAGAAAAGAAAGCATAGTTCATTCCATCTTCACTTCTTTTTAGGCATAAACAGTGATCAGTAGTCTACATATCAGTCTCATCCCAGGTGGCTTCCTGAGCACTGTGGTAGGTACTCTGATTGGTATTTCTTTTCTTATCATTATTGATTTGGAGCTGCACTGGCCCTTTTTAGCTGTGATTTTGGAGATCTTTCTGAGGCTGATGAAATGTCTCCAGATACGATTATCAAGAAGTGTGTACAAAGGAGACAGATTTTGTTGTAGGATTATCACCTTCACTGCTTCTTCTGTCTCAGCAAGAGCTATCGGGTATCATTTTGTGAGTACTATGTTTTTTTTTTTTTCAAAATGAAAACTTAGTAGCACTTAAAACTTCAGGACCTTTACATAGCAAGACAAAGCTGCTGGCATTAGGCAAAGAGAGGTCTACTCCTTCTTTCCTAGGAGAGTCTTCCTTCCGTTGTTCTATCAGGCACAAGACATGGTTTCACCATAATTTGAACAAACTAAAAACATTAACTGTGAAGGAGTCTGTGGCCAGACAGTGTGAGGCCTTGGCAACCCACCCCTGTTCTGCAACAGCCTGAGGGCATTGGCCTCAGTGAGATGCCATCTTCTACACCCCTGACTCCTGTGTCTGTTTCTCCCATTTTCCCAACTGTTATTACCTCTTTGGAGTTTTAAACTGGAACAGAGACCTTACAGTCATCAGATACAGTGGATATTCTAGCTGCAGCAGAAGTGCAATTTAACAATCAATGGTACTTACCTCTGCCTAGATGGCACTGGATACAAGTAAAACAATTTTGGAATACAGATTAGTGCTCCAGGCTTTGTGGAACTCTAGGAAAATAAAAGACAATATGAAGTAAAGGAGCTTTGCCCAGCAGCAATACTGGTTTGCACTCAATATCATGGATAAAAATAATGGGTGGGGAGAGTACATAAATATCTTATACAACAGTCAATAGCAATGAAAGAGGGGAGGGAGGGACTTTGGAAATCAGATTACAGTAAACTCTCAATTAACCCGAACTCAGGCAACCAGAACTCTCAAGCAACCAGAAAAAAAAATTGAAGAAATACAGTACAATTTTCATGTGTTACACTTTCTGTCCCCCCCCCCCCCCCCACTGCAGAAACATACCTTATGCTTTTAGAGTTTTAAAAAGGAAGATAGGGATACATTTCCCAACCTAGGAACAAGTCAAACCAAGCAAATAGAATGTTAGGCCTATTTTTATTAGTAACTCTCTGGCAACCAGAAACTGCAGTTATCCGGCATCTACCAATCCTCATGGATGCAGGTTAACCTTAGAGTTTACTATACCATAAGGGGTGGATACCAGAGACACAGCATTATAAAGCCACCACAGTAAAATGATGAGAGGCCTGGGAATTTTTTTTTAAGGAACAAGCAGGCCAGCTATAGAGGCATTCAATGAAATAAAACCAGTATTGGAGCTCTTTTAGAAACTTTAGCTTAATGTGTTAGCAGGGGATGGGGCAAACACAGAATGCAACCTTAAGCAGAAAAATGATGAGCAGATTTTAAAAGCAATGAAGCTAACTGAAACAGAGACAATTTTCTCACTTTTGAACTTCACACAACCTCAGATGGGTTGAAGGGGTAGACATGCATTTGGTAAATACCCAGGAGGCTGAGTTGAAGTGAAATTTACTAGTCCAGAACTAGTAATGGCTGGCTGCTAGCCAGAATTGAAGAACTATTCTAGACTTCTTGGTGAATTTGATGTGGAGGTAGGTGTCTTGGATAAGCACAGAAGGACGGACTCCACTTTTACCATCCAGAATGTTCCTTTGGGGACATATGTGTTTGAGCAACTCAGATCCAGAATGGGATTGACGTTCCTGGTATTTTTTTGACACTAAAAAGAATGTGAAGTAGAATCCTGATTTTTCTGGGTTAGTGGGATGCTTTGAATAGCTCTATTTTGGAGGAGATAAAGGACCATTCTTCTTGTGTCTTATTTTTGCTGAGTACATTGAAAGAAGTTAGGGCTTCTGGGGGTTGTCATATTTTAAAAGGAATTTTGTAACCTCTGGAAATTACTGTCTAAGTCCACACATCTTTGTTGAGAGATTCACACACACACACACACACACACACACACACACACACACACACACACACACACACACACACACACACACACACACAGGGGGACTTTTTCCTCTAGGACATTGACCTTTCTGGAAGTTGCTCTGGGAATTAGGGCTTCTTCCACATTATGGTTATTTTATTCTTCTGTGTCACCCCTATGCCACAACTAGTACTGTCTCCCCTACATCTTAACAAAGGAACAGTGAGGCAACAAAAACTTAATGCCTCCAGGGGTGAGAGTTTTCCACCTTACATTCATGTTGATGCTCTCCAGATGTGCCTTAATGTCTGGGCCAAAAATGCATGGACGCTGAAAAAGGAGATTTGTAAATGCTAGCTAGGTGTGGCCAGAAAATCTATAAGCCTGTGCTATTTGTGCTTACGTTTCACAGTGTCGCATCTCTAACCAAGCTTTAACCAATGTTATACACCACCCAGATCATGAGGTTCACCATGCTGGAAACAATCAACAATTAAGACAGTAATTTCTCTTTGAGAGGTTCATCAGCAAAAGTGCTAGTGACTGGCGCATTTCAACAGTGAGATTCTGCTTAAAATCTAGTAAGTACACATGGTGGTTTAGAGTTCTCAGGGAAAACATGAAGGACACATAAATTCACTCCTCTAGGTAGTCCATCACTCTAGACCCTTTGTTTGGTGAATAATAGGACTATGGGCAGCTACAGAAAGCAAGGTAGAGTCTGGGTATCTGTAGTCAAAAATTTCACTGTTTAGGATGGTTCCTATTATTTAAGCAAATGCTTAAATTTGCAAACGCTGTTTCATCGAGCGTGATTATGCAAAATGGCAAAATGACGAAAGCACGGAACAGCGATTTTTTTTCCTAGGGAAAAAATCACTGGGCCATTTTCGGGACTTTGCCATTTCCTCCACTGTGGTTTGATCTCAGAGTATGTATATTTACGTGGGGGGGGGGGTGTGGGTGGTGAAGCCACCCACTTAATTTTATGATTGCATTTCTTTTTTTTTTACGGATCAACGATTTTTTTTTCCCACAGAGGTTTTTTTTCCTTAGGGAAAAAAAATCGCTGATCCATGTGTTCAATATTTTGGAGTTTTGGGTATTGTGGGTCAATTATACAGAGTTTGCAAGTGCGTTCGCTAATATAATATAGACCCGTTTAGGAGGTGAGAAGATACAGTAACCCTTCTTAGACTTGGGTGCCACTATATCATGAATTTTCCCTAGTGATAGTTGTACCTATCTTAAAAATGATTGTGGTGCTACCCGGGAAGACTATTGCATAAACCCAAAAGGAATCTTGCACTGATCTCTGTTGGGAAGACATCACTAAGCTTCTAAACCAGCTTGAGAAACCTCAGTGTTTCCTGACCAAAACGATTTCAGGTGTCAGTATCCTTAGTTACTCTGACAGTCTAAAAGCTTGTTCCTTTGCTCTGTGTCATACAGATTTCTGAGAGGTGAGCTCTCTTTAGCCTTCCATGCAGTGAATGACCCAGCAGGTTTTGAACTCCTTTACTTAAATAGTACCAGTGATAAAGCAAACACTGGCCTAGAGACCTAAACTTATATTACCTTATCAACAAGTCCAAATGGTTTGACAGATACTTAAACCAGCCTATTCCCCATTTTGGGGTACTCTTCTCTTACTTACAAAGCAGAGTACTTCCACTAGCAACCATTACAACTTACTGAAAGAACCCACACTGTAAAAGTAGCTGACTCCAAATCCAGCTCCAGACAAGTGACAAGTGGAGTACCTCAGGGTTCAGTCCTGGGGCCGCTCTTGTTTGGCATCTACTTCTCTGAAGTACAGGTCAATACTAAGGGACTCTGGCTAACAAAGTTTGCAGATGACTGCAAACTGGGAGCCATTATTGAATCCCCAAATGATGTGGATACTCTACAAAAGGGCCTTACAGAAACAGATGCTTGGAACCAGAGCCATGGGCTCAAGCTCAATGCCAAGAAATGTATTGTTATCCCCTTTGGGAAAAAACATGTATCCATGAATTACCATATAGGTGGCAGTACACTAAACACAGAAAGTGTGATAAGAGACTTAGGGACACAGGTGGACAGTGGTCTCACCTTCGATAACCACATCGCCACAACAGTCAGGAAATCCTTCTATGTGGCACACCTCATCACGAAGGGATTTTCATCCAGAAAAAGGAGGTCATTGTCCCACTGTACTCATCCCTCATTAGACCCATTATAGAATACAACGCCCCATTTGGTATGTACTTCTCAAGACATCTGCAACAACTGGAAAGGCCTCAGAAATACCTCACTAAAAGAATCACAGGCCTAAAGCAGATGCCCTACGCTGACCGCCTTAAAAAACTCCAGCTATACTCTGTCGCATATCGTCTACTCAGAGGTGATCTCTGCTTAACATACAAGGCCATGTCAAACCCAGAGCTGTTGGACATGCTACACTTAAAGAAATCCCAATCCCTCAGAGCTACACGCTCCAGGGATCTAAACCTTGTCATCACAATAAACAAAACATGCTGAAGGGATAGGTACCTGACCCAGAGACTCCCCAGACTCTGGAATAGATTGCCCATACATGTCAAGCAGAGTGCCTCTTTGGACCTCTTCAAGAGGAACCTTGACGATTGGATGGGAGAAAGGAAATTCACCCCAGGGATCACGCCAGTCGCCCTGCTAGACAGGGGTCCAGGAAAGTAAATAATGTGGGAAGAAATAGCCAGGGAATTGTTATGGCTAGGCTTGTATAGGCCCTAGGGCTGATAGCCTAGTACCAACCTATGAACCTATGAACCTATGGAGGATTGGATGGGTGATTACAAATTTTAACCAAGGATATGTGGAAATGCTATCCTTAGTGGCAGACATTGTTAATCTCCCACTAGTACTATGTGATGTGACTAAGCTTCTTGATAGTCTCCTTGGCTGTAAGCTTAGAAAAGATGTGTGAAGCTATCACTTCAAGCTTCTTCAGCTGCTCTGTCTTTACCAGCCAGGTTTCTGTGCCATAAAGAAGCATTGATCACATTACTATTTTGTAAACCTTACTCCAGCTTCTCTGGCATTCTCCTGTCATACACTAGCCTGGCACTTCATGCAGCACCTCTGATTCAAGCTTTTACCCCCTTATCCAGATTTCCCTTCTCCAAAATCTTACTTCCTTGATACCTGAAGGTGATAACCTGTTCTTCTGTTTTCTCTTTTTAATTTTCAGATTTTTTTTATGATTTCTTCTATTTGCTGCCATGACTACTGCCTTATCTGTACTCAGTTTGATCTCACAACTGTTCTGTTTTGCATTTTAGTCTGCTGTTGTTCATTTAGGTTTCTGCAGAGCACCTGCTTGCAGTGTCACATTGTTTACATACAGCAGATTTATTGACCTGTCCCCTCTGACCTGTTTGGTAATGTAGTCCATCACTAGTATGAACAGGAATGGGCTGAGAACATAATCCTGAGCCCACGTTTGCCAGAACCTCTCTCTGAGCCCAAACATGGTTTTCACTTTTGTCATTTGGTCCTTGTACATAGTCCACACTAATTCTACCCATGTTTTATGGACTTTGAAAAATTGTAGCACTGTCCAAATCAGCTTTTATTTGACCTTCATATGCTTTCTCAAGTCTAGGAATCCCCAAATGAAATCTTTCTTCATCTCCTTCTTCTCCACTGTCTGTTTCAGTGTGGGTCAGTTGTACTGCATCCAGTTCTGAATATGAACTGCTTATCTCACATCTCACTTTCTGCTACTCTGCATATTTGTTTATCAGTCATGCATTCCATCACTTTCATAAAGTGTGACAAAAGTTTGATAATGCTGTACTGTTCGCAGTTGTGTATGCCTTTTTCTCCACACCACAGTATAGTTTCATAGGTTTATAGGCATGTCCTAGGCTAAGACTAACGACCACAAGGGCCTTTTTAAGCCTAGTCATGCATCATAAATGTCTGACACATTGTGGTACCCTTGATAAGTGTAACCAGGGGCTTGGGAGATGAAACATTTACAAGCAAGGGCCTGGGAGCTGAACCAATTACAGGCTACCTGTCTCCATTAGAGGCATAGATGCCAAACCAGGGATTAACTTCCTGATCCCCATCCACTTGTCCAAGTTACACTTAAACTGGGTTATAGAGAAACACTGCTTCACATGGATGGTGAACCTGTTCCAGAGAAGGGGTAGTTTCTGGGATACACACCTGTCTCTCCAGCAGGTCCTAATTATATTATATCACAGGCAAGGTTTAAGTCTTTAAAATGGGCAATTCTGATGCTGTTTGCTTTTCAGATATGCAGGAGGTCCATCAGGGTGGGGTCTGACAATGGCTTGTATGTCAGGCATAGACCTCCCCTCTACAGCCTGTAGGAGACAGAATATACGGATAAGGGATTGACGTGGTCTGCACAGGACATGTTACTAACAACCTTTATACTTTGAGAGAGGAACCTCTGTGGATGTTCCAATTGTTGGGTATGCCTGGTTAGGTACTTACCAAAGGGGGCATTGTGCCCAATGATAGGTCTTATGAATGATGAATACAGTGAAACAATGAGCTCCTTGGAGCTAGATGCCATACATGTTTTTATAAGTTACACAATATAGAATGATTTCCTTACTACTGTAGACATGTGATCATCAAAGGCTGGATTGCTGTCTATATTTGTCCCCAGTCCCTGACTACTGAGTCAACTCTTAAGGATATATTGTCAATATGATAGTTACCTGGGTAGATGACTTCCTGAAGGGCACAATTATGAATTTCTTGAAATTTAGTTATAGTCCATGGCTCTGGCACCAGTTACTTTCCTGTGTCAATCCTTCCTGAAGAACATTTGCGTCAGTGGGGGATTCTATGACTGCTCCTAATTTGCAATCATTTGCAAATTTAGTCAGTTAGCTATGTACCCTGTATGGAGGCTACAGTTAAATAGTAATTCCAGAGAGCCATGGAAGGTCATGTTTCATACTATTTAGAAAGCGTGCTGGGATGTTGTCTGGGCCCATTGATACAGTATTCTTAGCTTTAGAGAGAGCATTGATGACCAGGTCCCTAGTGATAGCAGTGGGAGTTTTACTTGATGGTATTTCCTGAGGGAAGGTTGAGGGGGAGGGAGGGGTAAAGTTGGAGCTGAATTTGTCTGCCAGTGGGTTTGCTATAACTTCTGGCTCACTATAGATGGCTCCATTAACAATGAGCTGTGCACACAGGTTGTGGACATAGCTAAAGAATGCCTTGCGGTTGTCCTTGGACTGGAAGGTTAAATTTACCTCAAATTTGTCTTTGGTAGACTTTATTTGCCCTCTGAGTTGTTTAGTTTGATGGGAGTGCTTTTATCTTGCTGGGTGCTACACCTCCCAATTTTTGCCATATTTTGTTATACACCCTAATGATGTTGTGATTCCACTGGGTGGGTGTTTTTTTGAGTTAGTTCTGCACTTCTTCCTGGTGGGTACAACTACCTCTATGAATATTTAACATGCTTGTGTAGGGTTTCTGTGCCAAGTTATCGTTTAATATTAGGAAGTTAACCATAGAGTAGTTCCTGAATATTCCAGGGTTACCTGAGGTTCCGGGTTTATTTTCATTTCAAAGGAGACCATTTTCTAGTCTTACCTTGCCAGAGAAGACTTTACAGTAGGGGGTGTGCAGCACTCTCTCATATTAGTGAAAACCAGATCCAGTATGTTTGCACCCCCTGTTCTTTGTATTAAAAATCTGGTCCAGGAAGTTTTTGTTTACAAAATTCAACAATCTCTGTCCCTGTACGTTTCATGTCATATATGATTTCGGTTAATAGTGGGGTAATTAAAGGAATCCAGAAATATAGTATTGGGTTGGATGGTGAGTGTTTCCACTAAGTTTAAATATATGTGATAGGTTTCCTGGGTCATAGAAGGGGACCTATAGCTTGCAAAGAAGTGGTTTGGATATTGCCTGTGGTGATCATTGTCCTGTTTGACCAGCTTTGAGGTATATTTATTTTTGATGTAGATCAAGACGTCTCCACCTTTAGTCCCTGTCTGCATAGTTGCTGGTTTAAATGTGTGGAAGACATTATAACTTTGCACTAGTGGGCTTTCCAATGGGGGCTTGGCATAATGGTTCAGGTGTTTACTTTGCAGCCACAAGGTACAGGGTTTGATTCTTTGGGTTGGGAGGGTGGCCTAATGGTTAAGGTGTTTGCCTTACAAACACAAGGTGCAAGGTTTGAGTCTCACAAGGGATAATTGGCTAGGCTTAAAATGGCTCGTAAGAGCAGTTAGCTTAGTACTAACCTATGAACCTATTTAGACTGTGTCTCACTGACTGCACAGGACATCAGCATTCTGTGAAGTGAGCTAGTAGGTAGTGAGATTTTTTGTTTAGACTTCTAGCATTGAGCAGTAACATCTTTAGATTTTCTTGCTTTTGATTTGCTATGTCAGAAGTGCTTTCAGTTTGGCATTGAATAAAAAGGCACTACAGGGAAGGAAAATGCTTTAGCTAATATTCACAAGCTAGGGGATAGGTGCAGACCATCCCTGGCAAAGTAGCGTGGTCTTTTGACGATCTCCTTCCATGCTGACAAATATTGCACCCCCTTAGAATGACACCAGAAACTAAGCCAATTATTAAAGTCAGTTATCTTTTGTTCGTATTGTGGCATTATCCTTGGAGAAAGTAAAATGCTGCTCAATGCTAGGCTAATACCAGCCTGGGACACATATTCTGAGAGGTCCATGATGTCTGTCTTCTTATAGTTCAGGGAGGTACATCTTAGGTCATTTACACCCAATTGGACAATTAGACTATGACTGAGTCATGCTGGTACTTGTGTTCCAATGACCTGAGTGCATTCATAATATGCCCCCTGATAAGCAAATGACTGGGACTTTCTTCCTACTCACCCTAGTGAGAGGGACTTGAATGTGTCTCACAATGCAGTCGCCAGTGATCATTCTGGAATGTTGGAATATGTGGTGGCTTACTTTATGGGCTTAGAATGGAGGCTTCATGAGATGTGGCTGTACATGTTGATGTGGGTGTTGTTTTGAAAAAGTGCATTCAGGCTGTTGTGGGTAAGTACCCTTAGGAACACTTCTTTTCTAATGCGCCCTAAATCTTGTTCATATTTGCTGTGACTTCATCGGAGTCTGCTGCTTTCCCTTACTTCACTTTCCTTAGTGCTGTTTTTACATCTAGGCCATGTTGTTTTTCATCTTCTTTCATTATCAGTACTGCTTCTTTGGGGGTTTCTTCATGCAGAATATTCTTGAAGTGCTCATTTTATCTGCCTTAGCTGTTCTCAAGACTGGAGAGCAGGTTGTTACTGACGTCCTTTATTTATGGGGATGATAATCTTCTTTATCTTTCTCTCTTTGATTTGCAATCTGATAGAGTTTCTTTCTACCATCTGCTGAGGTGTTTTTTCACAAGCTGACTGTAAAGTTTTGTATTAAAGCCATTGCTCCTACTACTGTTGGAACTGTCTGGGTATCCTTCCTCAATATTGATCTTATTTCTGCCTGTAAATTCTGAGATTTTATGACTTTGTATCTCTCTGTACAGAAAAAGCTGCGGTGGTGCAGCAGTAGCATTGTCACCTCACAGCAAGAGGTTCTCCCATTCAATTCTGTGTGGAGTCCGCATGACCTCCCCATGGTCGAGTGGCATTCGAAAGACATGCGTTAATGGGTGTGCCTTCTTTGAAGGTTGGGTGTCGGGCTGGCACCTCGGCACCATAAAAAAAATTGACTGCCAATCATTATCAGACCGGCGTTCTGCTGTGGTAACCCCTAACCGGGAAAAGCCAAAAGAAAACAACATCTCTCTGTACAGAAGACCTTATAATAACTGGATGTAATAACTTCATTGATTAATACTACTACATTTGTCTGTTTTTAATGGGCTACTATATCTGGTTTTCTCGCATCATTTTTTTAAATGTTGATATTAGGGGAACCCATGTGTATACACTTCATAATTCTCTTAGATGCTTTGCAGTTCGTGTTACCAATGCTTTTCTTCTACTACTACTATATGGTAGTGTTTGCAAAATCCCCAGTGTAACAATCTTGCCACATTATTATGCCTTGCAGTATTTAGGTCTTCTATGGTGAGTGCATCATGCCCAAGAATAATATGAGCAACTGTGTAACCGTTTCAAGTTCTTTTTTACAGAATATGCATTTGTCTGTTCCTACCACCTTTTTAATGGATTTTGTAAACCAAGATGTACTAAATTCACTATCACAGCCCACCATTTTTAACCTTTAATCTTTTGGTTTCAGTTCACCTTACTTTAGCCATTCCTGCATCAAATTTTGGTCAACATGAGATTGTACCAGGAGATCACTGTACTTGTTACTATTTTTATGAGTTTTCCATATTTCTGTCCTTCTCATCTGATAATTCTCCTTACAATCTTTCTTTTTTTAGCACTCAGTTGCTGTCTAATTTTTGTCTACCGATACCAAATGTTTCTGCTAAGCTAAGCAGAGATGTTATATTAAGCTTCGTCTTCTCATGTTTTAAAACTTTCACTATGTTTGGATCTGATAAGGTCAACAGATATATATGCAGTGCCAAGACTGCAGATCTAAACATGTTATCAATTCAAGGAGGCCCATACCTCCTTCAGAACGAGGAATATATAGTCATGGTGTCCACTGATATTTATATATCATTTGATAAGCATGAAGTGTGTTTCTTGTTTTAGTGTCCATTAATTTTTGAGGCCAGTCAATCACATCAAAAGTGTAAGTTAGAACTGGAAGAGCAAACTGATTTCTAGTTTGGACTTTATTCCTAGATGTCAAAGCAGTTTTCATTATCAGTTGTAGTCTTCTGAAGTATTCTTTACTGACTTTATTTGCAGTTTTTCATGTTTTATTGTTCATCCTTCATTTATTCCCTTGTACTCATGTTCCTTTATATCACATTTCTGTCCCATATTAATATTCTGTTGGTACTGAAGTTTTCCTATTTTAAATGTTGCTTTTGCACATTTATCAAGACAAAATGTCATACTTATTTCACCTGAGAACGTGTCAACCTTTAGTCTGATGAACTATACAGTTTTAGCTCATTGCATTCTAGTGATGCTTCCGGGTGTTTCTGTAGTAACAACCTACTGATGCCTCCAGCCATAAAACACATTAACCATGCTACATACACGGTATTAGAAGAATTAAGTTTACAGCTTACATGATAGTAAATTCTACTGTGTTGATATTTGACCTAAGTTGAAGAGATTTTGAGTATTATTTGTAATTATTTATTTGTATTGTAATAATTTTCACATTTCTTTAACTATTTCAACAATCAGGTGACACAGATAGAACTGCTTATCCTCATTGGAAAGACTGCGGCTGTATTAAGAACTGCTGCTTTCAGTATGTGTGTTGTTTGAATGGTTACTGAGAATGAAAGCAGTTTATACAACTGTACAAACATTAATATCAACTGTGCTTATTGTGGCTTATCAAATCCAGTTTAAGATCTAAAATCCAGTGAATGCAACCCCTGTAAATATTACTTTGTGGTGAATAGTTTGCCGTTTACAGTTTTATAGTAAAACTTGTGGTTGTAAAGATATAAACATTTGTTTGAACTGTAAGACTATAACTTCATTTTTTTTAAAGTCTCAGGCCACATCCATTAGAAGTTAGAATACACACTCAAAAAATCTCCATTGAAAGGAATGAGTTAAATCATCCACAAGAAGTACATGACAAATCTTTAAACAAGGCTGTTTTCTGGGAGCCAAATGGTAATCTGTTAAGTAAGCAGCTTAATGAGATAAGCACAAGACAAAACAGCAGCAGTAGCAAAGAATCACCTGAAGATATCCCCCTTTGAATTTTTATCCCTGGGATAATAATTTGACATTTGTCATGGCTCACATGCAAAGTATTTTGCCTCTCTGACATGGTCACTGTAATATAAATGATCAATGCAGAGTGCATTTTGTACATCTGTAAGCATTCTTTTATCCATGAATGTGGAATGCTATCAAATGCTTTTTTGTAATCTATCCATGTCATTCTTAAATTCTTCCTTTTTTACAATTTTCTGTTATGGATTCATTTAGCAACAAACGATCCTTTGTTCCATATGACTTTCTTCTGTTACCCTTTTGTTCTATTGCCATAGGATTCATAGATTTATACTAGGCTAATGATCACCAGGGTCTTTACAAGACTAGCCATGCAACCCAATCCAGTTTTGTCTCTGTGTGTCTTGGATGCCTATGTGGTGGGGTATGTTAGTAAAGAGGTAGCTAAGGGTTATGTGGCGGGAGGGGTATGTTAGTTGGGGCTTAATTTACTTACTGTCAACCTCTGTCCATCAGAGACATAGGGGCTAGACTGGGGGTGAATTTGCAATTTCCCATCTAATGATCAAGGTTTCTTTTGAATAGGGTCAGGGATGAATATGGCTTCATGTAGATGTAGGGCTTATTCCATAGTGCGGGGATCCTTTGAGACACATATCGGTCTCTCCAGCATGTTCTATTTATGTTACAGGCAAAGTTCACATCCTTGGATGTAGTGTTTGCAGATGTGCAAGACATCTAGCAGAGCTGGATCTGAGGATGCCTTATATGCTAGGCATAGATTGTCTCTCAGTAACTTGTAGGAGACTGAGTACAAAAATAGGTGATCTGTGTAGGACAGGGTATTCATACCCTGGATTCTCCTAGTAAGGAGCCTTTGAGGGGATTCCAACTGTTGCAAGTTCCTGGTTATGCACATGCCAAAGGGGGCACTGTACTCAGTGAAGGTTCTGATAAGGGCTGAGAGGAGAGGTGCCATAACTTTTTTGGACATGGATGCCATACCCTTGCTTATGAGTTGGGTGATATAGAATGATTTTCTTAGTATCTTTGCTACATGTTGGTCGAAGACGAGATTACTATCTGCATATGTTCCCCAGATCCCTAACTATTGGTTAGACTCTTATGGGTGTTTTTTTATGGAGTAATTAGCTTGGGTGGACAATTTCCAAGAGGGCAATATAATACATTTCTTCATGTTTAGTTTTACTTTGTGGCTTTGGTGCCATTCAATTGTTTGCATTAGACCTTCCTGTAGGATGGATTTTTTTCATGGGGAAGGGGTTATGATAGCTCCCAACTTACAGGCATCTGCAATCTTTGTGAGGCAGAGACCTTTGACATTAGCCTTTACTTCTGAGAAGTAGATGCCTAACAGGAGCAGGCCCAACATGCCAGTCTGATGCAAATACATCTTTTTCATGAAGTCAAATGCTTTATCTTTTCATTGGAAAACCTTCCTTAGAGCATTTCTGGACACCTGAGAGTGCAGAGTGTCCCTGTCTTCAGAAAATATTTTTCTTTAGATCTCTTCCTACTTCTAGCAAGTAACAGAAGACCTGTGTAAAAGGAGCACCCTGTCTGTTCCGAAAGCATTTCAGTACATGTCAGCCTCCATGACTCCAATCACGTATGATCATTCTAGACTACACATGAGGAATCCCTGTAGTATCTCTTGAAACCTGTTGTACCTCTACATCCATCCAGAGAAAAAGATGATAGTAAATTGTATCTGCCATCCAAAATGAGTTTAGATATCCCAGGAGCCAGGCAACTCCAGTATGCCTTTTATAACCCACCCATGGATCGCGCATTGTGATTATGGATGCATTAGACTTTACCTGGCATTCATACAGGGAAGTCTTGAAGGCCCAGGGGAGACAGAACATCGAAGGTAGGACAAAACTATTACTACCAAAGATATGTTAGCCCTGGTATACACACTCCAAATATTGAAGTCAATATGGACTCCTAGAGTCCTAAAAGTAGTCACAGAGAACAGCAACACAGTGATTTGGTGCATCAGAAAACAAGGAGAAACACTGTATTTGGAGTGTGGCCTTTCAGAAAAATTTGTATATCCAGCCCTTTTACATATCCTCAGTACACAGTTTCAGACCACGTGAGTGGATGCATCTCCAATCTCTAGGAAATAAAACTAGACGTCAAGGACTTCCACTTACTGACTGCAGAGTGGGAAGCCCCAGAAACAGACCTGTTTGCTTCTCCTCTGAGTCACTAATTCAGGACATTTTGCTTGTGCATCCTTTCAAGAACACTTGGGCAGTGAATGTCTTTTCAAGCTTACACATTAGGCAAATGAGGGCTGAGGTAATCAAACCCTGTACCACAGGAACTGCAGCTCACAGCCTTAAGCTTCTATGTCATCTGCCAGACAAGAAGTAAAGGTGGGTAATGCCACAGTTTGAAATATTTATAACAAAATTAAGACATCAAGGAGGGAGAACTGGTCTTCTTGAAGGCCTCCACTGAAGGACTTTGTTTAAAAATTGCTTGACTATAGGCATAAATATCAGTGGGTGCTCCATGTGCAGACAGGCTGCAATGGCAGAAAGGTATACATGTGCAGAGACATAAGTCTGGTCCATGACAAACAATGAAGTCAAGTAACACACAACTATCTGGACTTAGATTCCTTTGGGCTAAATACCAAGGGTGGCACTCCATGATGAAAGTCATTACTACATTGCCAGGAAGATCTCCCTGTGGTACACTTTCTGGTTCCCTTTGCAAAAAGGGAACTATTAGGATGAGATTTACTCTTCCTTCTCTCATCTTGAGAAGCCACTTGGGGAGGAAGTGAAATGACGTGGAAGATGTATTGCAGTTCCAAAAAACTTAACTAGACATTGGTCCCCGTGTCACCCCCGAAAAGGGACTGTGTGCCCAATGGGCCTTCCTGGTTAACAAAAAACAGCAAACACAGCTGCAATCAAATTGTGATCCTGAAGATGCTCTTCTTGGTACCAATATTTTCAACAAGAAGAATTACACAACTGCAGGACTTTATCAGTCTTCCATAGGGACATAGTGTTACTTAGGACTAACCACTGCTTTACGATCAAGGTAATCTTATAATTAGCTTTAAATCAACCCTGTCAACTGTCACTTATTTTTCTAAATCTCAACACAAGGCAGAAAGGCTTTTTAAACTGATATAAGCTTACCTTCCAACTGTTTCACTTTCAATGGAGTGTTCTGATTTCTGTGAATGTTTTAGTTTTTGTTCTTCTGCTCAGATTTGCTCTTTAAGTGCTCCAGTCTGTGCTCTTTCATTGGTTCAGCCTGAGGTATAGACCTAATAAGACTGGAGCTCATTAAGTCAGCACTGAATCAGCAGCCTCACTTCAGGCTTTACAATGAGCTTTGATCCATTGAACATATTAAAGCAGGCTGTAGTTAAAAAGATAAGCCAGTAGTACAGTGGGCTTCTAGCTGCATATGCTAGTGGCCTATTTTTCTAGTTCATAGATTCATAGACTAGTACTAGGCTAACTGCCATTTTGGGCCATTTGAAGCCTAGCCAGTAACCCCATGTGAGAATCAAACACTGCACCTTGTGTCTTTAAGGTAAACACCTTAATCATTATGTTATCCTCCCACCCCAGTTTTACTGTGCTATTCGTCTAGTGACTAGACCAATAGTATGATGCAGCAAGAAACATGAAAAAATAGCACAGGTAGATGTGTTATTGATCCATTTTTCTAGTTGCACTGTAATATTGGTCTGTTCTGCTGATGGATATCAGTATAGTTAGGGAAATGGACTAATAACACAGGCAGCTGGAAGCTCACTGTAACCTATGAAACCAGTTGTACCTCTACATCCATCCAGATGGATAGTCCTACCTGTCTTGTTAGGGATAGATTTCACCTCTCTTCTAAGGCCTTTTGCAATTAGGGAAGCCATTCTCTACCCCATAGTGTTTTATTTATGCAAAGTCAGTCTGCTACACCTAACAATCTAACAAATTCCTGACAGGCCAAAATTAACATGGCATTGTTCAGTGCTTGGAGCCAGAACAAAAGTGACCTGCCTTAGAAATCTTCATGGCCCTTGCAAACATCTACATTTATATAGTTAAAGAAATATGATTACAGTCCAGTAACAACACTCCTTCTCTACCTGGGATTAATACCTATCATTCATTGAGACCCCCCTCACTGAGGAGAATGACTGTTCTACTGCTGGGTGAGTAGAGTATCCATATTTATTCATAACTCCATAATCTCATATTTAATTAAACAAGACACTATTGACTACAGAGAATTCCACTTATTTGAAGACATCTTCCTGTCCACATAAAACAAAATACTTTTATTATTCTATTCAAATCTAATCTGGATGAATGGATGTGAAACCACAAATTAATTTCTGGAATAACACCCTTGTCTCATATGGCACAGGGGAACATGTAAACATTCTGCCTGCTCTGGGATATTTGTATTTAAAATTACAAGGGATAAAAAACTTCATGGGAATGCATGACTAGGCTTCTTAATATCCTCCAGGGTCAATAGTCAGAAAATTATATACTGTGATGCTTGCTTTACCAAACTACTGTCTCAAACTTTTGAATTTAACAGAATAATTCAAATACATCTAAATCATTTATCCACAAATTGGAAAATATACACTTCAGTCAACAAATATGTTCAGCACATTTTGGACTTTATTAATGCAATCTCTGTTTAGCTAATGGGTTCATAGGTGTGTACTAGGCTAACGGCCCTGGAGCCTATATAAGCCTAGCCCAAGAAGATTCCCTCCACTCATCAAGATTTCTCTTAGAGGGCCAATGAAGTGCTCTGCTTGATGTGAATGGGAAGTTTGTTCCAGAGTATGGGAAGCCTCTGGGTTAGGAACCTGTCCCTCCAGCATGTTCTGTTTATTGTAGTAATGAGGTTTAGGTCCCTTGAGCGTGTGGCATGGAGGGATTGGGATTTCTTTAGGTGTAGCATATCTAGCAGCTCTGGGTCGGACATGACTTTGTAGGTCAAGCAGAGATCACCTCTAAGTAGGCAATAAGAGACAGAGTATAGCTGGAGTTTTTTGAGTCTGTCCATATAGGGCATGTGTCTAAGGCCTAAGATCCTCTTAGTGAGGTATTTTGTGGCCTTTCCAGTTGTTGTAGGTGTCTAGTGAGGTACATATCAGATAGGGTGTTGTATTCTATAATAGGTCTAATGAGGGATGAGTAGAGAGGGATTATGACCTCTTTCTTCCGGGATTAGAAACCTTTTGTAATGAGATGTGCCACATAGAAGGACTTTCTCACTACAGTGGCAATGTGGTTATCAAAGGAGAGGTTGCTGTCAACCTGTGTCCCCAGGTCTCTTATCACACCTTCAGTGTTTAGTGGACTACTGCCTATGTGGTAGTTCATGGGCACCAAATTTTTCCCAAAAGGAATGACAATTCCCATTTGGCATTGAGCTTAAGGCCATGGTTCTGGCACCAGTCATTGGTGTCAGTGAGGCCTTTTTGTAGAATGTCTACATCATTTGGAGAATCAATAATGTCTCCCAGTTTGCAGTCCTCTGTGAACTTGATCATCCAGAGTCCCTTTGTGTTGGCTTGAACTTCAGAGAAGTAGATGTCAAGCAGGACAGGACCTAGGACCGATCCCTGTGGGACACCACTTGTAACTGGTTGGTAGTCAGATTTGGAGTCCTGTACTTTGATTGTGTGGGTTCTATCAGTGAGCCAGTTGGCAACCCATCTTATGACATAAGGATTTATGCCTAGTTTAGTGAGTCTATCTATAATTCCTGAGTGAGGGATGGTGTTGAAGGCCTTGGCAAGATCTATGTAGGCTGTGTGAACTACCGTGCCCTCATCCACAACTCAGGTGACAGACTCAAAGAAGTCTATCAGGTTGAGCAGGCATGATCTACCTTTCACAAACCCAAACTGCATTGGGTCCAGAGTTTGGAGATTCCCTATGTCTTTATTTATAAGGTCCATGATGATGTGCTCCATAGCCTTACATATCAGACTCGTTAGACTAATGGCGCAGTAGTTCCCAGGGTCTGTAGTCACTCCCCCTTTGTGGAGTGGGATGACCATAGCAGTGCACCATTTGGTAGGAACAAAGCCTGAAATAAGGCTGTGATTGAACAAGGTACTCAGGTTTGGTGCCAGTTCACTTTGTAATTCATGTAGATCACAGCCAGTAATATTATCAGGTCCTATGGAAGCTGTATTCTTGGCTTTGTACAGTGCATATTTTACCTGTGTAGCTGTGATAATAGGGACTTGGCATTCCTCAGGTATTGTGAAAGGACCTTTAGTGGGTGAAAGGGGGGGTAAGGTTCCCACTGAACCTGTTGGCCAATATGTTGGCAATATCAGTTGGTTCTTTATATGTATTGCCATTGTGCTGTAACTCAGAGCAGATCTGAGTATTGCCATGTAGATTCTTTACATAACTATGGAATGCCTTGTGGTTGTCTTTAAAATCTGCAGCAATATTGTTTTCATAGCTAGCTTTAGAGGATTTGGTGATGGATCTCAGTTTTTTGCTGAGGCTAACAAGGGAATTTTTCCAGTCTTGGGAATTCACCCTTTTCTGCAACAGTTTTTTTCCTTCTGTTGTAGAGTTTATTTATGGTGGGGGACCACCAGATTGGCTTCCTTTTTTTGGAGGTGAGCATCTTGGTTCTAGCCAGTCAAGAGAAATTACCCTACTAGAGGCTCAAATCTACCAGGTTTATTTCTTACAAATAGAGTTGCAGTGTGTTTCACTGCTCAATATATACTTACCCTATCACTGGTCAGATCAGACCACTGTGTTGTAATATTCTCTAAAAGAACCTGGACAAGCTCAAATCATGATTTCTCCAATGTAACTTCCCTCGACTTGCTAACAACTAAGGTGTTTTAAATGCTTTCCAACCCAAGAAGACCCCATAGCTAAACAGTCAGTTATACTACTGAGATGTATCCACACCTGAATTCCTGAATGAAGACACATCCTCCATCTGCAATAAATGACATGGTAAGTTTAAAAACAAGGCCTGGTGTTAGAAGCCCAGTATCAATAAACAGATTTATTTTATTTTATTTTACATTTGTTGACCGGGAGTGTCCGACTGGATGCATGTCCATTTTCAGCAGAGGCTCGGGGAGAAAAGCTCCAAGGGTAAGCAAATACAGCATTACATAATACCAGCATTACATATTACAAACAGACTATTTACAGAGATTACATAAGTAAGCAAGTTAAACAAGTTCCACAGGTTACAGTTAATCCTGAGCGCAAGTCAGGATTAAATTAAATTACACAGTAAACTGGTTAACAGATTTTTACACATTCTAGAGAGAGTTAGCCAGGCTTGATACATTGACATAGCCAGTTAAGTGACAAATGTTGTTTGAGTCTAGTTTTAAATTGACCTAAGGTGGAAAGTAAGGTAATATCAGCTGGAAGAGAGTTCCAGGATCTACTTGCAGAGTTTGCAAAGAGAGAGTCATCGGCTGTATTATTAATTTTGCTAGTCTGAATTAGTAGTTTGTTAGAGGATCAAAGCAGTCTTGGATTGCTATAGGGGTGATAATATTTTTAAGTTCAGGAGTATTGTCCGGATTATACAGGATTTTATAGGCCATAATCAGTTGGTTATACTGGATTAGGCTGGGTAGTTCAAGCCACCCAAGCTGATTTAGATTGATGCAATAATGTGTCCTAAAAGGCAGCCCAGTGGCAAACCTGGCAATGTGGTTGTAGCAAATTGAGAGTTTGTTGAGGACAGTCTTGTTTAAATTTGAGAGTAGAGGGGATGCATACAGAAGGGTTGAAAGAAGGTGAGAGCGAGCTATGGCAATTTTAGCTGGAGGGGTTAGGAAGGCTTTTATTCTGTAAAGTGACCCTAGTTTTTTATTGATGGTTTTGATAGTTTGGTTAACATGTAGGTCGAATTTTAGATTATTGTCTATGATGACACCTAATAGTTTTGTAGAGGGGTCAGTGGAGATTATTGTGCCATCATTTGAATTTATGGTAAAGGTGAAAGTGGTAGACCTCTGTGTTGGTGAAAATAACAGCATTTTAGTTTTTTTGGGATTTAGGATCAGATGATGTTCAGAAAGCCAGTTTTCTATTGTATTAAAGGTGGTCTGGGTAGCTGACCATAACTCTACTGGAGATGTGGCTGAGCAAATCAGAGTAGAGTCATCAGCATATTGGATACAGCTGACTTTTGGGATGACAGTATAAAGGTCGTTAATGAAGATGGAGAACAGCAAGGGCCCTAGTATAGAGCCTTGTGGTACTCCTAGGGTGTTAGGTAGAAGGTTAGAGAGTTTGTTCTGCCAGAGGACAGCCTGCTGTCAATCATTCAGGTAGGATTGAAACCATTGAAGGGCTCTAGTATCTAGACAGAATGTTTGCAGCGTGTGGATTAAAAGTTGGTGATCAACCATATCGAATGCCTTGGAAAGATCCAAGAAGAGGGCTGAGGATATATAATTATTGTTGCGATTATGGTTTATGGTGTTGGTAAAGGCTAGGAGGGCTGAAGTAGTGCTGTGATGAGGACGGAAGCTATGCTGAGTGTCTGCCATAAGGTGATTCTGGATTAGGTGATGCATGAGTTGTCTATGAATATATTTTTCCATAATCTTTGCAAGTGGAGAGAGTATAGCTATTGGCCTATAATTGGAGAATTCAGTAGAGCTGCCTCCTTTGTGAAGTGGATACATTTAAAATGCTGAACAGACAAAATGCCAAACAGCAAAAGATCAACTACAAAAGGTAGAACACAGTAAATCAATGAGATTACAATACAGTGGGGACTGGTGTTTTGCCCTTTCCCCATTGTAGTGTGATCTCTGAATTGGTATATTTTTTCTCAAATAATCTTTTATTTTTTCCATAAAAAGAAAAATAAAAAACAATGCATACAGTAGAAGAAAACATAAAATTGAAATTCAAGTAACAATGAAAGGGAAGTCAATAATAACAAAAAAAGAACATGATACTAAGACATGCATTGTTAACCTGAATTGGTATATATAATTAGCCAGGGGGGTGCAGGGCTGCAGAGGCTGCAGAGTGACTTGCACCTCTCTGTACAACATTTTTAAATAACTTTTCAATATTTTGAGTTTTGGCTGTCACTGTTGTAGTACAGACGTCTACCCACTGATCCCAAGGGGCATCCCTTGTCCTCCATATTTATAACATTAGAAAATTTGGAGGTGGAGGAATTTGCATGCTCATAATTCCTAGCTTCAGGCTTCGAGCAGACAGGCAGACATCCAAGCAGACTTGTACAACTTTGGCTAGACTATGCAGGGCTGGTCTCCCCTGTGCTGAGGATGTCAGTGGAATGCTCAGTAGAAAAGGTATTGCAACTCTCCTCATTTCTTTACTTTGCAATTTGCAGCTTGCCCTTTAGTTTTAAAAATGGTGGCATCCAAATTAGTGTGATACAAACAACCTAAATGACATTTTTTCCTTCTCTGTCTTTATCATTTATTATCTTATTATCTTTATATTTGCTAACTTTTTAATTCTCTGCATTGATTTATACCATTGTAAACATTCAAAATCTAACATACATTGTTTAGTTGAATCTTAGTGTGTATAGAAGTATATCTTTGTAAACACTTGATATGTAACTTCATTATTGTGGAGCTTTAATCCCTGGGCCTCCACTGAAAATGGGCTGTTTATGGCCCAGTGGACTTCCCCAGTCATCAAATAAATAAATAACTAAATACTAATTTTAAGATTTTGGTGACTTTTCTGTTGTATTATTGCTAATGGAATATTCTTTTTATGTCTGTGTTTTGGCACATCTTTCTAAGGCTGATGATGTATTTTTTTAAAATATCAGTAACAAGTATACCCCTCACTCCAGGATACAATGTATACCCCCTCACTAATAGGATACAGCACAACTGAAGAAAAAATACTTTCTGCTTCCGGATTGCCTAAGGATATCTTCTGATTTGATATCAGTTTAATGAGTAAGAACTTCAGATGGGTACCCATAGAATTGCTGGACTGCCACAGGAGATACTCGGAATTGCTGGAATTCAAGAGCTTAAGACCTCACTCCATGAGTTGTTGGAAGTTGTTGAACTGCCTCATTGAACTTACCAACAAAATAAACACATAAGTGTTTTGTAATGGAAGAATATTATATCTCACAAGTACTGAAAGGGAACAAATGAAGGAAAAAAATAATATTGAAAGGATTGTACTTTTTGAAACAAGTCAGTTAGATGTAGTTCAATATGCCCAAAGTCCAACTAGAGGGGGGGAATGTACTAAATGTGGTCTTGGCACCAAGAAAAATAATAATAGCAGAAGTAAATGTTATAGAACCTTTGTCTAGTTCTAGTTTTGAACACTGAGTAGTTACATGTATTTTGTATTATGAAATGTAAGACAACATAAATAATATACATTAAGTAGAAATTTTTATGGTACTGGATACTCAGCTTTCAAAAATTATTTAAAAACGGAGTTGGAGAGAAGAACTCTTAGGTAAGAGTATTCAGGAAATATGGAACATCTATATTAAGATTCAAAATACTATAGACATTTTTGTCAAAATGAAAAAAGGTGATTATGGGAAAGAAATATAGGAAGACTCCTTGGGTGAATACAAGGATGACACATTTGCTTAACATAAAATAGATGCTAGCAAAATATGAGGAGAACTCCAAGTAGAAATAACCAGAAAATATATAGAGAAATTGTTGTTACGGTAAGAACAGAAAATAAATTAGACAATCTAAAAGAACATATGAATGTATGTTGGGTACTCATGTTTTATATAATAATAAAAATGCTACATGAAGTATGTGAATGAATGTAGGAAAGGGTGTAATGGGATTACATGGATTTAACAAGACAGAAAAGTTCTAACAACTTTTTTATACCCAAGTAAATGGAAACCTTTCTTCTTCTGATGTACATTTAGTTGATGTTAACAATGCATTTGCTGTCCCTCTGGTGATGATGACTTTAAAGATTAGTTTCATGTACCTATTCAACATGGTGGACATTACATATGATGCTCCAGGCACTATCAGTAATGTTTACTGAACAATAATGTGTGATCATGCCAAGCATGGAACAGTTTATTAGCTGACTAGTCACTGATCATTATGAGTTTCAGAGTGAGCTTCTGTTGACCTGAAGTCCTTGAGGTCAATTGCCTTACTTTATTTGAACTTGATATTATGGATATACTTGGAAAGTTTATGCTTTAGTATAGTTTTTTTTTATTACAGAAACTAGTTTTTCACTCATTACTGGAACATATCTGTATTTTTCTTTCCTGGCATTTACTAGCTGACATGCAGGGCAGTGCAGTTGTCCTGACCCTCACCTGGATTAAAGAGTGCTGGTCACCAGTGGATTGATGCTTACCCATTCCCCCTCCCCCAATAGTATTCTACTGGCACTACTGCTACATGAGTCAGCCACATAAAAACTATCTTTGGGTGGCATGATGCCAGGGAATCTTCTTGGGCTAGGCTTATATAGGCTCCAGGGCAGTTAGCCTAGTGCTCACCTATGAAAATATGAACCTATGAACATACACCAAATGTCTAAACCTGCTGTTTTGCTCATACTAAGAAGGATTACTATCGTCAACAACACATCATGAGTAGGGTAAAAGTAACCTGTCTCATGGCAGTCTAAACGCAGCTCACTTTCCCTATTAGTGGGTGAACAGTCCAATGCTTGGTGAATTCTGCTCACAGTGATAGGAAGAGCCAACATCGAAGGATCAAAAAGAAACATCCTTATGAATGCTTCCCCACTACAGCTCAGTTATTCCTGTGGTAAGTTTTCTGATACCTCTAGCTTAAAACTCAAAAAGCTAGAAGGATGGTGAGGCCCCACTTTCACGGTCTGTATTCATACTGAAAAACAAGATCACGTGAGCTTTTGCCCTTGTATTCCATGGGAGATTTCTGTCTTCCCTGAGCTCAACTTAGCACACCTGCATTACTCTTTGAGAGGTGTACTGCCCCAGACAAATTCCTCACCTGACACTATTCTTGGATCTGGTCAAGCACAGACATCTGGGCTCTTGGAAACAGAAGGAAGAGCCCCGGTGGGGCTTACCACCATGCCTCACTGGGTAAGTGAAAAAATGATGAGTAGTGGTATTTCACTGGCATCTGAGGCCGTCCACTTATTCTGCAGCTCTCATGTCTCTTCGCAGTGCCAGACTAGAGACAAGCTCATCAGTGTCTTCTTTCCACGCTGATTCTGCCAAGCCCATTTCCTTGGGTGTGGTTTCACTAGATAGTAGGTAGGGACACTGGGAATCTCATTCATCCATTCATGCATGTCACTAATTAGTTGACGTGGCATTTGGCTAACTTAAGAGAGTCACACTTACTCCTGCCATTTACAAGTGCTTCATTGAATTTCTTCACTTTGACATTCAGAGCACTGGGCAGAAATCACATCATGTCAACACCCATCTCGGGCCTTCATGATGCTTTGCTTTAATTTGAACAGTTGGATTCCCAAATTCACACCAGTTCTAAGTCAGCTGCTAGCTTGCAGACAATGCAGGATGTCAGTTGGGACCAGTGCCTGCCATAGCTGGGAAGATTGTCAGAAAGGGCCCACATACACTCAGAGTCACTGCCACCAAACCCTCAGCTCCTCCAGGGAGGGGGTAACTAATGGGATAACCCCTCATCCTGCGAAGGAGTGCACTCACTCCCACTTCACACCTGAGCCCAACCAACCCAGCCCTTAGGGCCAATCCTTATCACAAAGTTATGTACCTGGCTTACAGACTTCTCTTACCTGCATTGTTCTAACATGCCAGAGGGTGTTCACCTTAGAGACCTGCTGTGAATATGGATACGGCCTAGTGCGAGACTTAATACCCTCTCTTCTGGACTTTTACAAAAGTTCCTGGGCTATACATCATAACTTTGGTACTGCATAATTAGATTGATCAAGTTTATCACGCTGATAGTAAAACACCACCATGGGTAATGCTCTTAATGACAGATGATTACAAGAAAGGAATGATGCCACACATTTCCACAGCCTGAGGACAGTTAGTATCCATCCTAAAACAAAGACAACCCCAGTCTGAAAATGTGAAGCAAGACTGTCAAAAGATTCAGAAACGTATTAAATAAAAGTACAACATCAGCAAAGTATAAGGTGTGAAGTGGAGTCCAGTTAACTGATAAAAGCAGTGGTATAGAAGTTCTTGACTCTAACCTAATAATATCTCTACAGTAAGAGAATCTTTCTTTTTTTTGAAAATGTTATGACCTCACATTCCAAAGGTGAGCAGAGGGTTGCATAATCAGCCATCATTCCACCTAAATGAATATTAGGAAGCATTGTCACGATTCATTCTAATAAGCTGCCTTTGCAATGTGATGTCAGTTCTGCTAAGAAGAAAAGGAACTTTAGTCATAGGCTGACAGCTTTGGTGAACAAGCTCAAAGTTTATTGGTCATCAGAAAAATCCTATGTGGGAATTTGGGAATACCCATATATTATCCAATTCCTTCTTGAAGGTATAAATTGATGGGCTGAGTTTAATTGGGAAGAGGCATTTATTCCAAAGGTTTATGAGTCTTTGAGACAAAGCTGTTCCCTTGCTGTGGTATAGATGATATGAAATTCCATTGAGACTGTGTCCTCTTGTGTTTGGGTCATGAATCAGGTATTCTAAGTAAAGGATTTGAAATTGTAAAGGCTTCTTTAATACTCTCTTTGTCAGATATGATTGTTTTCTTTTTCTTCTTTTTCTTTTGGCTCTTTCCATTAGGGGTCACCACACCAGATGATCTGTTTCCATTTCTTCCTGTCCTCTGCATCTTTCTCTGTCAAACCAACCACTTGCATGTCCTCTCTCGCCACATCCATAAACCTTAACTTAGGCCTTCCTCTTTTCCTCTTACCTGGCAGCTTCACCCTTAGCATCCTTTTCCCAATATATCGAGCATCTCTCCTCAGCACATGTCCAAACCAACGTAATCTCACCTCTTTGGCTTTGTCTCCAAACTGTCCAACCTGGGCTGACCTTCTAATATACCTATTCCTAATCCTGTCCACCCTTGTCACACCCAGTGCAAATCTCAACATCTTTAACT